>NW_007258754.1:323048-340467 GCF_000164805.1 Carlito syrichta
ATAAAGAAGAACAAATTTATGAACTTCACAGCAACCTGGATGAACTTAGAGTCTAAAATACTGAGTGATCTTTCACAGAAACAAAGAACTGAGTATCACATGCTCTCACTCATAAGCGGACCTCAAAACTATAAGAGAATGATTGGCAGTAGTGGGAAACTGCTGGAAGGGGGACAGGGAAGCAGGATTGGCAGTAGTGGGATTCTGCCTGGGGAAGGGGGAGTGGCACACCTCATTGACAGGGGTACCTGTGTAATGAACATTTGTATACCTAACCCTGAATTGTACCCCACATCTTTAAAATAAAAAAATTAAAAGGAAAAAAAGCCAAAATTTATTTATAAATAATTGTGTATTCTTACATGCTTAAACTTCAGTCGCCTTCAAAGTACTCTTTGTTTGATGCAATATATCTATCAAGACACATTTTTTTCCACTGCCCAAAACCGTTTTTGAGCTTGTCAAATTTGATGCATCTTAGAGCCTCTGCTGTTTTTTGTTTCCCTCCTTTCACATTGGTTGAAAGATTCTAAAAAAAATTTCACTGAAGTTGAATGCAGCACCTTACAATAACGCTACCTTGAACACTGATGCTGATGGGTTCCTAGAACACTTACCTAGCAGGAGAAGCCTGCACTACAAGGGGCCCATCCTCCAAAAAATAATTCTGTTTTTTTCTGGGTCCCCCTTGTGAAAAGGTTCAAACAATATGTCATCACTTGGAACAGAGTTTTGCCTTGTTTGACCTCAGCTGTGAATGTGTATATTGGGCTACTCAAATTTTTCATCATTTTGTAAGTGTCTGAGAATGACTACAAAAGAACTATGATATTGATTGGAATCACAAATTTTGACAAGTAGGCGAATTCACACATGCAGGATCCATGAATAATGAAAGATTGATTTAATATACCTACAGGTCTATGAGTATAGTAAATATATGTGAACTGAGGTATATATATTATGTTACTGTGAACATATGGAAAATGTTCAACAAATGACAGCCATTTTTTTTCACATTAAATAAAGATATGCCAAGATCAGGTTCGTTTTCTTCTGGGTTGTTCTGTACTGGCTCTCTATGGACCAGGAAGACTCTTCTAGAGGAGATGGCATTGCTACAGAAAGCAGCCTTTACATAGGTTATACTTGACTTACCTGCCTTCTTCACTTAAGGGTGTGAATTAGGCATCCAAGGGGTGGAAGATATTAGATTGTGGAGGGTATACTTAGAATGAGAGAAGAGAAGGGAAAGTTTAGCCTTCTACATCTCCCTGCATCATAGGATTCCTTCTGTATGTTCCAAAGTTTTAGTTGATACTTCTAAAAGCATGGTCTCCAAACTAATACTGGTTTCAATATCACCTGGAAACTATTTAGAAATGCAAATTCCCAGTCAGACCTCCTGAATGAGAAACTTTGTAGGTGGAGTTGTGACAGCTTGACCAGGTTCTTAGGCCTGCTGCCCAGAAAACCTGAGACAGATGCAGCTGTTCAGTAGAGAAAGAGTTTAATATTGCCAAATAGCTGAGTGGGGAGGATGGGAGATGTTTTTCAAATCTGCCTCCTTGAAAATTCAGAGGCCAAGGTTTTTAAAGGGAATTTGGCAAGCAGGGAGCTAGGGACAGCTTATTGATTGGAGATGATGCCATGGCAGAGGGAGTGTTGAAACACTCTTCATGTTGCAAAGCCAGTTTCTGTGAGGGGGTGTCACAGGACCAGTCGAGCCAGCTTCTTGGTATGTGTTCTAGGTCCAAGTGGGGCCTCATGTTCATCAGAGTGCAAAGTTTGAAAAACATCTCAACAATAGAAAAACATCTATTTTCTACAAAATAATAATAGAGAAGCTCTCTATAGAGCAAGTTCCATGACAGTGAGCTACTGATTACTGGGCAGTATGCTATCATAGAGTTATGTGGGAGGTGGCATCCCTGGAGATTAGAGCTGCTCATACTCTTCAGTCGATCAAACTTTGGGATGCTATCAAGGAGATCTGTGAGACCTTAGGCTCATTGTTTCAGGGAAAAAATGTTTATCAGCCTCACAGGCAGCTTCTCCCTTCCTCAGGGGTTAGGACATGGAGATAATTAATTGCTTTTAATTGAGTTGAAAGCAGACTTAGAAACAACAGATTTGTTAACCTCTAACTACAGCTGCATCTTTGTAGGGTTGAGGGCTGTTCTACAGTTTTTTCCTCATGGCTCTGTATTAGGACTACATAGGCAGTTTCAGAGACAATCTGTGTTGGAACCACCAGTTGATTCTGAAGCCGGTTAAGGCTAAGAATTACTGCTCTGGTCTAAACTCTGTATTAAAGTTGTTGAGTTCTCTTGATCACTGAGTTATTTGCAGATTATAGCCCCCTGTAAGATAAGCATTCACTACTTCTTTTGTGATTACTAAAACTTGTATAGATTGTTCTCAGATTGTCTGGGACCTAATTTTTTGGTTTGAAAGCAGGACCCTCCTTGCCCTATGATAATTTCTGAAACCTCCTAATGGTTTCAGCTTCTTATTTAATGACTGATGGATGGAGCTTCTTTATTATTTTGAATTCACTTTTATGCAAGTGCCAATCAATCTCCAGGAGGATAAAGAAGAATTTATTTTCTAAGTTCTAAGGCATATAGATTGGCAAGGTTTTCTTTTTATTTACAGAAAAGTTTAGGCTATTTCATTTTTCTTTTTTCTCCACCTGTTCCCTAGCCAGAATTTCTTTATGGGTGCTATTTTACGACTCGGACTTTTCTGGCTGATGATATTCTAACTGTTTTGAAGATTTACATTTTTGTTAAGTTGCTTATTGATTCATTTATTTCACAAACATTTATGAGACCATGCTCTGTGTTGGGCACTCAGCTAGATGCTAGGGATCCAGTGCTGAGAATAGCAGAGATTCTTCTTGACCCAGGAGCACATCTGTCAGTGGAGGGTCAGACATGAACGACTCATCATAAAAACAATTAGAGTTCTGGAAACTATTATGCGAGAAGTACATGATGTTCTGAGAAAGTACAAGCTACAAATATAACATGACCAGTAAATTCGTCCCTACGTGTTTGGTATTTGAATAGATTTTTTTTTAAGTTGGAGTCTCACTCCATCATCCAGGCTGGAGTGCAGTGGCACACTCACAGCCACCCCAACATGGACCTGCTGGGCTCCAGTGATCCTTCCGTCTTCCTCAACCTTCCAAGTAGTCAGAACTACAGGCATGCTACCATGCCCAACTAATTTTTTCATTATTTTTTTTTTTTTAAGTTGGAGTCTCACTCCATTATCCTGTGGCACACTCACTGCTAGCCTAGCATTGACCTGCTGGGTTCCTGTGATCCTTCTGTCTCAGCTTTCCAAGTAGCCAGAACTATAGGCATGCGCTACCACCCGGCTAATTTTTTGAATTATTGTAGAGATGAGGTCTCACCAAGGTATCTGGGCTGGTCTCTAACCCACAGACTCAGGCAATCCCCTCACCTTTTCCTCCAAAGTATTAGGATTATAGTCTGAGCCACTGTGCCCAGCCTTGAATAGATTTTTTAATAGATGTGTAAAAATTAGCTAGGCAGAGGTAGTTATAGGAGGGAGGGAGAAAGGGAGGAAGGTACGAATATGCATGCAGGTATTCAAGAAGAAGTAAAAGTGTGACAGGGATTCAGAAACATGAAGTAGAGAGTGGTGCAGGGCTGAGATAAGCTGCTCAGGTAAGCAAATGACATTTGTGTGTCTCATATAGTGACGGGATTGTGGCAAATAAAAATTCAAGCAGATAGATCACACAAAGCATGCTAAGATGTTAATCTAATATTCTTGGAGACGATGGGATTAGAAATGTAGGGGTGCTACTCTCCCCTGTAAGATTGATGACCTAGGAGAATATTAGTCAGAGCTGACATCAGTCTGCATGATTTTGGTTGCCTTTAAAAATATTTAGGCATTATTGAGAGTCTATGATTACCATAGGTAGTCTGCTGAATGGATCCAATTACTTGTGAGAAATCAAAAGTTGGTGATAGATTTACTATTTTTTTTTTTTCAGTTTATTGGGTCAGATCCAGGACAGGGACATTTTGAGAAGTCCAAGATTGGAAAATCTGAACAATAGGATGCAATTTGAGAGGGTGTCTCAGGACAAACTACTGGAAATAGGGTCCTTTTTCTCCCTTTTTTCTCATTCCCTCAAAGTAATTATCAGATCCTAAAAGTTCTGGGCCAGATGACATAAGGTTAAGTTTTAAGTGTAAGTAGAGGATAGTTCTCCCTCAGTTTCATAAGTATGGATATAGGCATTAATTTAGACACCCTCCTAAAATTTCTTTTTTCCCATAGAGATGAGGTTGTCTAAATCTATATTAGATCTGCATGTTTCTTTAGCATATCACTTTTTACATACAAGAGCTTGAAGGAATGGGAAACTAGCCTGCTAAATTTTGATGAGCAGTGTAGAAGTGCTCATAGGAAGGTACCCTGGGTACTGGGGAGAGACTCGAGAGTTGGGGAGCATAGAAGACAAAGTTAGTTGACTTCTCAATATTGCCTACCCTGTGGTTTCTTTAGCCATGGTCTATTCTTTAGGTGGTGTTTTGGCCCCTTGAAACTTGAAGTTAGGGTGGGCCTACACAGTTTAGTTTATTGAGACAATTTTGAGTTATGACATTGCTACCATTTTAATATTCATTTCCATCCTTTGAGGATGGAATGTCCTTATGTTCCATAATTGAGAGGACTTTTTGGAAGTCATCCAATGTAACCTTCCATCTGCTTTGAGATTACCTGTACTGATATCTTTGAGAACAGATTCTATTTGAAGCTATTTTGGAAAAGATCTGTCTGGTAATAACATCTTTTCTTAAATTGAGCTGTTACCTGACTATATCAGGAACATTTGGTCTTCAAAGACACATTGGGCAAGTCTACCTCATCCACATATTAAAATTTCAGTTATTTATAGTTAGCTGCCATGAACAGTTGATGTTTCAATGTAGTGCTCTCCATAGTAAGAGTTTAATAAGAAGTATCCTATAATGCATCTGAATAGTAGATTGTTTCTTCACTCTTGGTAATCGAGCCTGTATTTGAAACTCAAGGTTCAAATATAATCTATGTAGATTATGTTTGAGGTAAGTGAGTTCACCAATTGAGAATTGCAGCGTTGATGAAGTAGTGTTTGAACTGATTTTTAAAATCTTATGCACAAAATTAAAGTTAAACAGTTTTGGATAAATGTTCACATAAGATATAATTGTTAAGACTTAGCAAATTTTTTGCACCATGCTAGTTGGAAAATTCTCAGTTATAATTGAGATTTTTGTTCATTTAGTCAACTTTTAAAGGAAAAAATTTTAGTTAGAGATATAATGAAATATTTGAAATATACTTAATACTATGCTTTATTTTGCTCTGTAGTATGGACCATTTGTAGAAATGTCTCGAGTTCCATTCGTTCATCTTTTTATTGCATATGATATAGAAGACATGACAAACTAAGGAGATTTTTAGGATTTAGCGAAAGATTTTGGTTGTGTCATTATCCCCTCCTGAGGTAAGTAACAAAGCAGCTATGGATAGGGAGATGGATTAGGAGGAAGATGAAGAAAACACTCCTGATATTTTGGCTCTGGAATGCTTATGGAGTATCTAAGAATGTATTCCCCATAGTATTTCAATTAGTATCTGATGTTCAGGAGAGAAATGTGGTCTGGTACTCTCGACTGGGAAAGTTTCGGCGTATGGGTAATATTGAGAGTTTGGGAATGGATGTGAATTGTGAGAAAGAATGAGTCAGGTGAGACGAAAAGAAGGGTAAGAATACAGGCATATACCACCGTGATACGTAAGGATGGAAACAGGAAAAGACTCAGGAAAGGAAGGTGACTGAGGAGCAGCAGATGGAGAATTAGGAGGAAACAGAAGAGGGTGTAAAGTCTTACTCTGTGCCTTGCTGGTTTCCTCCTACTTCTCTAGCTAGTTCTTCCCTGTCAAGTATTTTAAATTGTTAAAGAAGACACTTGTCAAGGAAAATGAGGACAGAGCAGAATTGATAATATTTAGCAACAAGCAGCTCATTGGTAACCTTGATGAGAATACTTTCAGTGGCATCCTTTTTTTTTGATTTGCTGTATTTTCTTTAATTTTAGAAAGTAGTTATTTTTAATTATTTCTTTAAAATTGCTTTACTTTTAAAAATTTTAAACATGTGGGGTACAATTCAGGGTTAGGTATACAAATGTTCATTATGCAGATGCCCTTGTTGATGAGTTGTGTCCCCCTCCCCTGGCAGTTTCCCATTACTGCCAATCCTCTTCTTAAGCATTATGATAATTGTTTAAGGTCCACTTATGAGTGAGAACATGTGGTACTCAGTTCTTTGTTTCTGTGATAGATCACTCAGTATTATAGACTCTGATGGGCAGCACAGTTGATTCCATGTTTTTGTCATTGTGAATAATGCTGCAATAAACATGCGTGTGTATCTTTTTCATAGAGTGATTTGAGTTTCTCGGGGTATATTCCAAGTAGAGGGATTGTGGAGTCGTATGGAAGATTGATTTTTACATCTTTTAGGAATGGCCACATTGTTTTCCACAGAGGCTGTACTAGTTTACACTCCCACCAACAGTGTAGAAGTGTTTCCTTTTCCCCAATATCCTCTCCAGCATCTGTTGTTTTTTGAGTTACTGATGATGGCCATCCTGACTGGAGTTAGGTGGTATCTCAGTGTGGTTTAATTTGTATTTCTTTGATGACTAGTGAGGTTCAGCATTTTTTCATGTATCTGTTGGCTGCGTGTATGTCTTCTTTTGAGAAGTGTCTACCTATCTTTTGCCCACTTTGTAATGGTGCTGTTTTTTTCTTTTCAGCACGTTTGAGTTCCTTGTAGATCCAGTTGGCAAATATATTTTCCCAGTCTGTGGGCTGTCTCCCACTTTCTTGATAGTTTCTTTGGCTTTGCAGAAGCTTTTCAGTTTGATGAGGTCCCCACTTGTCTATATTATTTCTTATGGCATGGACACTTGGGTTTAGTCAAGAACTGGTTGCCAGTTCCAATTTCCATAAGGATGTCTTCTGTATTCTCTAAGGTTTTTATTGTTTGAGGTTTAACTTTAGGTCTTTGATCCATTTAGAGTTGATTTTTGTTTATTCTGATAGGTAGGGGTCTTGTTTTAATTTTCTGCATGTGGTAAGCCAGTTTTCCCAGCACCATTTACAAGTTGTCCTCTCCCCAGTGATTACTAGTGGAGGCTTTATTGAATATGAATTGGTTGAGAAATTGAGATTTTGCTTCTGGAATATCAATTCTGTTCCATTGATCTATATACCTGTTCTTGTACCAATACCAGGCTGTTTTGATTATTGTAGCTTTACAGTAAAGTTTAAAATCTGGTGATGTGATACATCCCACTTTTTTTTTTTTTTTTTTTGCTTAGGATTTTTTGACTATTCATGGTTGTTTGTTTCCTTATGAATTCCTGTATTGTTGTTTCCAGATCTAACAGAAATGCTGTTGATAATTTAATGGCTATTGCGTTAAATCTGTAGATTGTCTTGGGTAGGATGGACATCTCAACATTGTTGGTTCTTTCAGTCCATAAGCATGGAATATTTTTCCATTTGTTTGTGTCATCTTTGATTTCTTTGAGCAGTGCTTTGTAGTTTTCATTGTAAAGATCTTCTACTTCTCTGGTTAGGAAGATGTCAAGGTATTTTTTGTTGTTGTTGTTGATATTGTAAATTGGATTTTACGTTTTATTTGGGTTTCTGTTTGTTTACTGTGAGTGTATAGGAATGCAACTCCTTTTTTGCAAATTTACTTTATACCCCGAGACTTTGGTCAAGTCCTTTATTGGTGAAAGTAAGTTTTTGACAGATTATTTTGTGTTTTCCAGGAGTAGAGTCATGTCAGCTGCAAAGAGGGATAACTTCTTCTTTTCCTATTTGGATATCCCTGATTTCCTTCTTTTGTCTGATTGCTCTAACTAGGACTGCCAATACTATTTTGAACAGGAGGGATGAGAGTGGGCATCCTTGTCTTGTTCCAGTTTTCAGAAAAAAATGGTTCCAATTTCTGTCTGTTTAGCAGTATATTGACGGTGGGTTTCTCATAGATGGCCTTTACTATTTTGAGGTATGTTCCATCTATGCCTAGATATTTGAGGAGTTTTATCAAGAAGGGATGCTGGATTTTATCAAAAGCTTTTTCTGTGTCTAATGATATAATCTTGTGGTTTTTGTCTTTACATCTGTTGATGTATTTAAGTATGTTTATGATATTTTGGATGTTGAACTAGTCCTGCCTCCCGGGATGAAGACTACTTTGTCATGGTGGATGATTTTTGAGATGGGCTGTTGGAGACAGTTTGCTAGAATCTTGTTGACAAATTTAGCATCTATGTTCATCAAGAATATTGGCCTGTAGTTCTCTTTCTTTGTTGGATCTTTACCTGGCTTGGGTATCAACATGATGTTAGCTTCATAAAATGATTTGGGGAGAGTCCCATCTTTCTTATTTGCCTGGAATACTTTCAATAGAATTGGTATCAACTCCTCCTTGTATGTTCTGAAGAATTCTACTGGAAAGCCATCTGGTCCAGGGCTTTTTTTGTTGTAGTTTTCTTATGACAGAGTTGATATCCTTGGTTGTTATTGGTCCATTTAGGGTCTCAATTTCTTCTTGTTTCAGCCTGGGGAGGCTGTGTGATGTCAGAAAGTCCTCCATTTCCTTTAGATTTTCAAGTTTGTTTCCATACAAGTGTACATAGTAGTCTCTAATAATCATTTGTATTTCTTTGGGGTCACCTGTGACTTGATATTTTGCATTTCTGATTGTGTTTATTTGGGCTGTTTCTCTCTTTTTCTTGGTTAGTCTAGCCAAGGGTCCATCAATCTTGTTTATTCTTTCAAAGAATCAGCTTTTTGTTTCATTGATTGTTTTGTATTTTATTTTTGTCTTCTATGTCCTGAATTTGGACTTTTATTTTGGTGATCTGGATTATTCTGCTGAAGTTAGGGTTTTGATGGTCTTGCTTTTCCAGCTTCCTTAGGTGATTTGTTAGGTTGTTAACTTGTGATCTTTCCATTTTCTTCATGTGTGTTTGTAGAGATACACATTCCTTTCTTAGGGTTGCTTTCATGGCATCCCAGAGAATTTGGTAAGATGTTTCTTCATTTTCATTTGTTTCCAGGAATCTTTTAATTTCTGTTTTGATTTCCATGTTGACCCAGGAGTTGTTCAGCATCATGCTGTTTGGTGTCCATGTCTTTGTGGGTTTTGTGGGAATTTTGTTGGGGTTGATATTTATTTATGTTCCACTGTGGTCTGAGAAGATGCATGGCAGTACTTCAATCTTATGGAATTTGTTTATGTTGATATATGGCCAAGGATGGGGCCAATCTTGGCGTATGTTCCATGTGGTGATGAATTGCATATATATTCCATGGTTTTGGGGTGGAGCGTTCTGTTGATATTAAGTCCATTTGGTCATCACGTTGATGTTCCACATCTCCTTGTTGATTTTTTGTCTTGATGATCTATCTAGGGTTGTAAGTGAGATATTTAAGTCCCAAGCTATGATAGTGTTAGAGTCAGTATCTTGTTTTAGTTTGCCTTATGAAAGTTGGTGCTCCTATGTTGGGTACATATATGTTTAGGATGGATACTTCTTGTTAATGGATTGAACCTTTTATCATTATGTAGTGACTTTCTGTATCTTTTAAAATTTTTAATAGCTTAAAGCATATTTTGTCTGATATTAAGATCACAACTCCTGCTTTCTTTTGTGTTCTATTCACCTGAAAATTTGTTTTCCATCCTCTTACTTTGAATCTGTGAGTGTCCTTTCTGGTGAGATGAGTCTCTTGGAGACATCATATTGTCACCTCATGATATTTTATCTAATTTGTATTATATGTCTTTTCAGTGGTGCATTTAGTCCATTCACATTTAGGCTAATTATAGAGATTTGAGAGTTTATTTCTGTCATGAGGTTCTTTTTTTTTTGAGTTGGAGTCTCACTCTGTCACCCAGACTGGAGTGCAGTGGCCGCTTCCAGCCACCACAGCCTCGACCTGCTGGGTTCCGGCGATCCTTCCACCTCAGCCTTCCAAGTAGCCGGAATTACAGGCATGCACTACCACGCCCGGCTGATTTTGTGATTTTACTGTAGAGATGAGGTTCTTATAGAGTTTGTTGTTGTTGCTGCTGTTTGTTTTATCTGTTGTCTTTCTTTGGATTTTGGGGGTGATTTATGTGTGTGTTGGATCTTTTTTCTGCACTCTTGGGTAGAACGTTGTTGTTCCTTTTTTTCTTTCTTCTGTGTTTAATACTTTCTTCAGTGTTTCTTGTATAGCTGGTCTGTAGGTGGTATAAACTCTTGGGATAAAATGTCTAGGAAGGATTTTAATTCTCCATTGCTGATAAAACTTAGCTTAGCTGGGTAGGTAATTCTTTGTTGAAATTGTTTATCTTTGAGAATTTTGAAGATTGACCTCCAAGCTCTCTTAACTTGAAGTGTCTCTGTAGATAAGTCTCCTGCTATTCCAATTGGTCTTCCTTTGTAGGTAGTCTGATCTTTCCCTCTTACTGCCTTTAGGATTTTTTCTTTTATACCTACTTTGTGTAAGCAAATTACTGTGTGCCTAGGAGTTGGTCTTCTCATTTGTTGTCTCATTTGCAGGAGTTCTCTGAATCTCTTATGTTTGAATGGCCAGGAATCTGATGAGATGAGGGATGTTTTCTTTGATAATTTCATAAAATGTTTATTCCAGTTTGGCCTCTGTCTCTCTATGTGCCTCAGGGATTCCAATTAATCTTAGGTTCAGCCTCTTGATATAATCGCTCATCTCTTTGAGGCTTTGTTTTGTCTTTTTAAACTTCCTTTCTATATTTTTAATATTTTGGGTTAGTTCCATATTTTAGTTCTCAAGCTCTGAAATTCTTTCTTCTGCTTGGTTAATTCTGCTTTTCATCTTTATCAGTTTGTTATTCATTCCATTCACTGTACTCTTTATTGATGTTCTCTCAGTTATCAACTCCTTCATTCTTTTCTCTTGTCTCTCCTCATTTTTATTTATTCTCTCTATTAATATCTTGATGTCTAGGTTTGTGGTCTGAGACCAGTCATTCGGGGGCTCTTCACTGTTTGAGTTCCGAATTCTTAGTTGTTGGTCTCCCAGGGGTCTGTGTGAGACCCATATTCTTCCTTTGGTTTCTTCATTTGTGTAGGTTTTCCTCCCCCAACATCCCCCCCCCTTATTTAATTCTGTTGTTCAGTGATGGGGGATAGCTTTTACTTCTGTTTGCTCAATCTTCTGTTCTTCCCTATGTAGTTCCTCTGATCAATTTTGAAGTTGGACTGTGGGTGAGGGGCTGTGCTTTTTGCAGTTTTGGGATTCAATTAAGGGAAGAACCATGATTCAGAAGCTATCTGCAGATACCAGTATCTGTTGACAGGTGTGTGGGCCCCCTGGAACCCACTTCTCAACACCTTACAATCTGTCCATGCAGTGGGGTTTTATGTTTGCCCTCTGAAAGCAAAATGAGATAAGAAAAAAAGAAAAGAATGGAAAAAGGAAGGTGGCAAGAGAGAAGAAGAAGAGGGAAACAGACAGACATACCAACTAATGAATATGTAGAGAAACAAAGACAGAGAAAACAAAAAACCCGAAAACATACAGACAATCATACAAACAAAGGAAAAAACAAAAACCCCTGTTGATGTACTAGGCCTCAAAAATACCCATACACAAACAGTAAATCTAAAAAAAACCCATTAAAATGTCAGAAACAAAGCAAGTACAAAAATGTAAACAAAAACAGAGAGAAGAAAGAAACAAAAACAAAAAGCAAATAGACAACAACAAAAGTCTCATTCTGTGGCCATTTCTGTAACTCCAAGTCACTTTTGGCTGTCACTGCCATGTTAAGAAGTGACTCCAGTCTCCATTCCATCCCCTCTGCTCTCAGCACAAGCTGATAGGGTTGCCGTCAGCATGGGTCAGATGCCCCCACGGACTACTGTGGAAGGAAGATGGATCAGATAAGGCCTCACCTGACCCTTTTGCTGCGGCTGCTGTTGTCATGTCTCCCACTCAGATCTGATGTCTCTGTGCCTGTTCCAGCATGGGGGAGGTGTGTCTGTTTCACATAGTTTGATGAGGGAATAGCCTCTGGATCTCAGATTAGAGACTGAACATAGCTGGGTGGGGCAATGCAGGTCTCTGCCCATTCCTGGGACAGAGAAGTTGGTGCCAGTTGGCCTCTCCTCACCAATAGCAGGGCTCCATTTCAGATTTCCATGCCCTGCCTTCTGCATGGTTTCTGGGGCTCAAGCCTGGTCTGCTGCTACAGGTGATGGTGTGGGCCAGGTGTCAGGTAGTGAGGAGCAGCTGTTCTCTGCTGCATCCTCTCAAGAGAGCCCCGAGAACAGCAGATGATCCTGTGCACCCAGGGGCTCCAATCTCAGGGTGGTGGTGGGTTGAAGTCACCTCCGGAAGAGAGTCTCAGGTGCATGAACCTGAGTCTCATCTCAGATGGACTTCACTCACCCACCGGCACACCCCACTCATGCAGAGAGTCTTTATAGACACTCACTTTTGCAGAGACTCTCAATCTCCAACCTGTTCCATTGCCATCTTGCCTCTCTTGGCTTGCCACGAGTATGTTCCTTTATTCAAATGATTTTTTATTATGGAAATTTAAAAACCTACACAAAAGTGATAGAATCACATAATATATGCCCACGAGCTCATAATACAGCTACAAAACCAGCATCATGTTTGTGTTTTTGTGAATCTCAGTACATTATTTTTTAACTCATGGCTAGTTCAGGGCCTTGGTTATGGGATGTAGTCAGTAAATATATGTGCAATAAATAAGTGAATAAATATAAATGAATCAACTATGTTTGGAATGCTGTTTAGGGATTTAAATATAAAACAAAAGACTCATTGCCAGTTTATAGCCTGGTTGGTTGGAGCAGACATATAGTCATGAGAATTACAAGGTCCAAACAAGAAGGGGTGTCGTTTTTTATGATATTATAATAGACCCAGGGAATATTTGTGTATTCTATTCACTCCTTGTTCCAATGGGATCAACATAGTCTGAACTGTATGTAAATTCTCACTGCATTCTTTCCTTGCTGTGAGGTATTCGGTTCATTGTTTAATTTCTCTGGGCTTTAGTTTCATGACTTGTAAAACTTTTGAAAAGTATTTATAATTGTATAAAAATTAAATTAGAAAATAAGAAAATGAATGTCTTAGAGTCTGTGATCTATTACAGAAACAAATAATTGAGTATTACATGCTCTCACTCATAAGTGGACCTTCAACAATTGTCATAATACTATAAGAAAAGGATTGTCAGTAGTGGGAAGTTGCCAGGGGGAGGGGCAGGATTGGCAGTAGTGGGATTCTGCCTAGGGAGGGGGGCACACCTCATCAATAAGGGTACCTGCATAACAAACATTTGTATACTTAATCCTGAATTGTACCCCACATCTTTAAAATAAAAAAAATTTAAAGCCTGAATTCCTAAGTTAAAAAAAAAGAAAATGAATGTAAAGCACTCAGCATAGGGTTTGATACATAGCAAGGGCTTATTATGGCAGTACTAGTATCATCATCATCATCTTCATCATCATCTTCATCATCATTTATCAGTTTATTTTCCAAGAAAAGTTATCTTTTTAAAAAAATATGAACTTACTATTACCTCTTTCTCCCAAACACATTTTCATGTACATGCATATGCACATGCACAGACCTCATACATTTCCCCTTCACCTTTCTATTTTTATTCTTCTTTTCTTAAATGGTTGTTGGAGTAAACATGTGAACATAGCTTCAGTCTGCTTAAAGACTTTCCCATCATTTTCTATCAAATGAGACCTCATTTCCTGTCCTGGCAGCCAGGGCTCTCATCATTATACCCACTCCCCCCAGCTTGTCTTTCCAGTCTAATTTCCTGGTCCTCCTGAACACGTCCTCAACTGCACTGCTCATTGTTCTGTGAACACACAATTTTATGGGGTCTTTACCCATCATCCTTCTGCTTAGAATAATCTTTTTGCTCATTTATATCATTCACCATAGATACCCTACCCATCCTCCTGGTGTGTCTGGAACATGATGTCCTTCATGAAACATTTCCAAATACTTCCACAACTGAATGTGGTAGCTGGCACCTCTAATCTGTCTGTGGCACCCTTTGCTTCTCATTGTCCTTGTCTTATTTTCCTACAAATGGAAAGTTTATATGGACTTATAGGTTCTATCTTATTTGAATTTTCTTAACATTACATTTTGAAAATGAGATGACATGACATGTGAGAGAAAGTATTCTTAACAATTCTTTACTACATTCTTGTAGCCTCACAAATAAAAGCAATAACAACATTGTCTATTGTGATGGTTTATTATGTGTGTCAACATGACTAGGCTTCGAGAACCAGATATATAGTCAAACACATAAGGATCTTGCTGTGAAGATTTATTTTTAGATGAGATTGTCACTTAAATTAGTAGATTTGAAATTAGTAAGACAGATTTCCCTCCGTAAAGTGGGTGGGTCTCATCCAATTAGTTGAAAGTCTAAAGAGAACAATTGATTTCTCCCAAAGAAGAATAAATTCTGCCAGCAGACTGCCTTTGGATTCAAACTGCAACATCTACTCTTCAATTCTTCCTTGAGTCTCCAGTCTGTCTGCTCACCATGCAGGTTTTGAACTTGCCAGACATGGCAATCACATGAGCCATGTCCTCAAAATAAATGAAATCAATCTCTCTTCTCTTTACAGATAAATATGTGTTTGTATATGAGTATCATATATATAAGAATGTGTGTGTATAAATGCACACACACATATTCTGTTGGTTGTTTCTTGGAGAACCGTAATTCATCTAACATTTATTCAGTACCAATCATGGGTCTCATCAATAAATGTTATAGAAGTATCATCTCATTTAATCTTTGCAACACATTCTATGTAGAATATAGCCTCATCTTATAGGCAAGGAGACAGAAACCTAGAGATGTTAATTAAGTATTTGGTCAAGTTAATGCAGGTAATAAAGAGCAAAACTAGGATTCAAACTCAGACCTGTCTGACTCCCGGGTCCAAGATCTTAAGCAATCCATTATGTTGCCTTTAAAACTCATAGTAAGTACTACTTTGCCTCCAATTAGCTAAACAACCTCTTTGTTAAAAGAATATATATATTCCACAATTGCAGTGGAATTAGCCTCCTTTTTCTGTCTTAAATATCTTTTTATCTGCTGTCATTATCTATTTTCCACTGTTAGAGAAGACCTGGTTAAGTAAAGACATTTGTTGCTCCTGAAATGGAAATAAATTTGTGTTAAAATTATGGTGAAGAACCTCTGAGCCTGAGATAAAATCATTAATACAAACATCATATAATACTTCATTTCAGAGGATTTTCAAGATTGAATTTCACAACTGGAGTATATAAGAAAGCTGAACAATGCCCCAGTCATTAAAAGCAAAACACTGTATTTGCATTTGGGCTTGTTTGCTTTCTTGTTTATAGCTATTTATAACTTTTTAAAGGGGGTGTGTTTTGAGGGCATTTAGCTGCCTTGTAAAGAAACAAAGAGTTCACTCAATCTTAGTGTTATATCCAGGGATACAATATCTCTACCCATTTATATATAATCACATGAGGCTATTTCATTAGATATAGGCATTTGACCTGAAGTATAATTACTGGGTCAAAGTGTGTGGACTTCTTCAATGGCCTTATTGATACTTAAATGGTATTTTAAAAGCACATTATAAAATTGTTCTCCAAAATGATAATTATCACCATCATATATATGACACAGCAATATGTGACCCTACTTACCTTCTGCCTTCGTGTGCTTTGTATAGGTCCATGTAACTAGTCCTAGCCAATGTAAACAGAAATGACAAGTATCATTTCAGGCTGGAAGATTTAATGGCCAGTTTGAGACCTTGTGGGACACTTTTTCCTCTGCCTGGGGACTAATGAAGGACCATGTACAACAGAGCCCCAGCCAATTGACCCATGATGAACATGAACTGTGAGGGAGGAATGGATTTTTGTTATAAGATGCCTCCGAAACTTAAGGTTAGGTACTGCAGAATAACTTAATTTGTCTCCACCACTATAATGGTTGTATAATTTATAATGCCACCAGCAACATTTTTTCAATTTAATTTTGTAACTTGGTGTTATGTTATGATATGATTAAAAAGTAATCTGCAGAATTCCAGTGCATAGACTCCCATCCAAATTCATCTATTGATTTACCCATATGCCCAATGCTGACATTCATTTCTTAGTTGTTCTGAAAGAACTTTTATGCATATTTAAAAAATAAGTTTACATTCTTGTTTCCTTTTACTACAAAAGATATTGTACTCTAAAAACCTTTCTGCACCTTGTTTATTAATGTAATCAATTAAAAAATTAATGTAATCAATTAATGTACATTTATTAATGTAAATTATGTAAGTATATATTATACATATATATGACTTCATCATACTTGTGCAGTTGCATAGTACTGTCTTGTATGAATTATTCTAAGAGAAACCATTCTCCTATTGTTGGACAGATTGTTCTTAATCCCCAGCCACTGCAACAATGATGTAATGAATAAACTTTATCTTGTATAATTTCACATATATGCAAGTATATTCTTTTTTTCTTTTTGAATAGGGGTTGGTCTCACTCTGTCGCCCATGGTGGAGGACAGTGGCATGCTCACAGTCACCACAGCCTCGATCTGCTGGGCTCAGGTGATTCTTCCACCTCAACCTTCGATTAGCTGGAACTACAGGCTTGCACCACTATGCCTGGCTATTTATTTATTTATTTATTTGTTATAGAGATGAGGTGTTGCCAAGTTGACCAGACTGGTCTCGAACTCGTGGGCTCAGACAATCCTCTCACCTCGGCCTCCCAAAGTGCTGGGATTATAGGCTTGATCCACTGTGCCTGGCCTGAAAGTATATTCTTAGGATAAATTTCCAAAGATGGAATTGGTGTCTCAAAGGGTATAAACTCTTGCAATTTGGATTGGTATTGTCATATTGCCCTGATATCACTTTGTGCTCCCACCAAGATTGTGTCACCCTATAGCTGTATTAATTTTTTTATTTTTTATTTTTTTGTGAGTTTGGATCTCACTCTGTCACCCAGACTGGAGTGCAGTGGCCGCTCCCGGTCACCGCAGCCTTGACCTGCTGGACTCTGGCAATACTTCTGCCTCAGCCTTCCAAGTAGCCGGAATTATAGGCATGTGCTACCATGCCCAGTTGATTTTTTCATATATTGTAGAGATGAGGTCTTGCTGCCCAGGCGGGTCTCGAACCCACGGGCTCAGGCAATCCACTCACCTCAGCCTCCCAAAGGCGTGGGATTACAGGCTGAG
>NW_007258754.1:340552-341533 GCF_000164805.1 Carlito syrichta
GCCCACGGGTTTGAGACCCACCTGGGCAGGTGAGACCTCATCTCTACAATAAATAAAAAAAAAGGGGAGAAGCAGCAAGATGGTGACGTGGCAACTGGGTCTGTGAAACCCTGTGCAAAGGAGAGCTGCAGTGGGCCTCTGACTCGTGCCCATGGGGCTATGGACCCCAACAACGCAGCCTGCTCTTCATACGGAGCTCGGCCGTTGCCACTGGATAGTCACTGCAGCGCAAATGGTGCTGCTGCCGTGCCCCCGCCCCCCCAACCACTCCACCGCCGCCACTGCGGCCATAGCACATCACACCACCTGGGCCGGAGGCGATCCACTTCAGTCCTTCAGGCCCCTCCAGGGAAGAGCTGCTGGGATCGCTGCCATCTCTCCTGAGACCGGGATGTCCTGCCTGCCGTGGGTCTCTGGCTGTCTGCCCTGAGGCAGGCAGCCATCTTCAGCCTTTGCCATTCCTGTCCGCCTGCCCCCTCTGGGGCGAGCAACTGAGATAGCACCACCTGCTGGCGATTCAAGGTAACAACACCAAAACGGGAGAAACAAGCTTGATAAAGACATAGGCCAGAGTAGTGAACGGAGAGTGATCTGAACTGTCCTTCACAGCAGACCAGGGGCAACTGACCCTAACTGCAAACTAATTTACCTGCTTGAAAAGAAAGCTAAAACTCAGAACTGAAAGGACATTGGACTTAAACAAAATGTCTCAGAGTGAGCTTCATTGATTCTGTTCGTTTAATGACTTAATTCTATTCCTACTGTATTGTTCCTTTTTTTCTTTTTTCCTCTTCCTTTTCTTCTCTTTTCTTCCCTCTGTAAACCATATCTTTGTATAGAGGAACAGAACACTAATAAGGTGGTTGGTTAGCTTGTATGCTAGCATCACTATATGTTTTATTTTTTAATTTTTTGTATGAGAGTTGGTTCGTCTGTAGCTGTAGTCTATTGTTTTTATCTGTTTCAGTATAGGCCTCTCTC
>NW_007258754.1:341717-345824 GCF_000164805.1 Carlito syrichta
ACAAAGGAAGAGGGCATACATAAAGAATAGGAGATTGAACAAACAGAAGTAAAACCAATCAATTTACCCCTGAATAACAGAATTAAAGAAGACAGTGACGTGGAGGGAAGGAAACAGTAGGGAGGGGGAAAAAACTGCACAAATGAAGAAAAACCAAAAGAAGAATATAGGCCTCACACAGACCCCTGGAAGATCAGACACTGATAAAACAGATTATGGAACACAAACAATGAAGAGACCCCAGAATGACTAGTTACATGCAACAAGCCCAGACATCAAGACATTAATGGAGAGAATTTAAAAAATTGAGGAGAGACAAGAGGAAAATAGGAAGGAGCTGATGTCAGAAATGACAGTCGTAAAGAATACTGTGATGGAAATGAGCAACAGACTAATAAGTATGGAAAGCAGAATCAGCCAAGCAGAAGATTAGAATCTCAGAGCTCAAAGACCAAAACACAGAACTAACCCAAACTGTCAAGAGCATAGAAAGGAACCTCAAAAAGATAGAACAAACCTGCAAGAGATGAATGATCACTTCAAGAGACCAAACCTAAGAGTAATTGGGCTTCCTGAGGCAGAGAGAGAAACAGAAGCCACACTGGAACAAACATTTCATGAAATCATTCAAGAAAACTTCCCTTATCTCATCAAGGATGAGACAATTCAAACACAAGAGATTCAGAGAACCCCTGCAAAACAACAGATGAGAAGACCAATTCCCAGACACATAATAATTTGCCTAAACAAAGTAGCTATAAAAGAAAAAATCCTAAAGGCAGCAAGAGAAAAAGGCCAGACTACCTACCAGGGAAAACCAATTAGAATAGTAGCAGATTTATCCACAGAAACCCTTCAGGCTAGGAGAGCCTGGAGCCCTATCTTCAAAGTTCTAAAAGAGAAACAATTTCAACCAAGAATAACCTACCCAGCCAAACTAAGCTTCATTAGTGAGGGAGAATTGAAATCTTTTCCAGATATCCAATCCCTAAGAACCTACGCTGCCACCAGATCACCTCTACAAGAAACACTTAAGAAAGTACTGAACACAGAAGAAAAAAAAAAGGACAACAGCATTCTTTACAAGAGTACAGGCAAAAGATTAAAAACACACATGAACCAACTCCAAAATCCAAAGAAAGACAACAAACAAACAGGAACAACTCTGTAAGAACCTTATGACAGGGATCAACTCTTGCATTTCAATTATCCGCCTAAATGTGAATGGACTAAATGCACCACTGAAAAGACATAGAATGGCAAAATGGATAAAATATCATCAGGCAACAATCTATTTCCTTCAAGAGACTCACCTCACTAAAAAGTACACCCACAGACTCAAAGTAAGAGAATGGGAAACAAACTTTCAGGTGAACGGAATACAAAAGAAAGGAGGAGTAACAATCTTAATTTCAGACAAAATACCCTTCAAGCTATTAAAAATCAAAAAAGATACAGAAGGCCACTACATAATGATAAAAGGCTCAATCCATCAACAAGAAATATCTATCCTAAACATATATGCACCCAACATAGGTGCGCCAACTTTCATAAAGCAACTTCTTGGAAAACTAAAGAAAGATATTGACTCTACCACTGTCATAACTGGGGACTTTAATACCCCACTCACAACCCTAGACAGATCATCAGGACAAAAAATCAGCAAGGAGATCCGGAACCTCAATGTGACGTTGGACCAAATGGACTTAATTGATACCTACAGAACACTCCATCCAAAGACCACAGAATACACATTCTACTCATCACCACATGGAACATATTCTAAGATCGACCACATACTCGGCCATAAATCAAGCATAAGCAAATTTTAAAAGTCTGAAATTCTACCATACACCTTCTCAGACCACAGTGAAATAAAAATAAACATGGACACCAACAAAGCCCTCCCAAAACCCACAAAGACATGGACACTAAATAGCATGATGCTAAATAACTCCTGGGTCAATGATGAAATCAAAACAGAGATCAAAAGATACCTGGAAACAAATGAAAATGAGGAAACATCTTACCAAAATCTCTGGGATGCCCTGAAAACTGTAGTAAGAGGGGAATTTATATCCCTACAAACACACATGAAGAAAATGGAAGGAACACAGATTCACAACCTAACAAGCCACCTAAAGAAGTTGGAAAAGCAAGACCACAAAAACCCTAATTTCAGCAGAAGAATCCAGATCACCAAAATAAAAGCCCAAATCCAGGACATAGAAGACAAAAAGATAATACAAAAAATCAATGAAACAAAAAGCTGGTTTTTAAAAAGGATAAACAAGATAGATGGTCCCCTAGCTAGACTGACCAAGAAAAAATGAGAAAAAAACCACATAAGCACAATCAGAAACCCAAAAGATGAAGTCACATCTGACCCTGAAGAAATATAAAAGATCATTAGAGACTACTATGTACACTTGTATGGAAACAAACTTGAAAACCTTAAGGAAATGGAAGACTTTCTGACGTCACACAACCTACCTAGGTTGGAACAAGAAGAAATTTAGACCCTAAATAGACCAAAAACAATCAAGGAAATCGACTACATAATAAGAAAACTTCCTACAAAAAAAAGCCCTAGTCCAGATGGCTGTCCAGCAGAATTCTACAAGACATTTAAGGAGGAGCTGATACCAATCCTACTGAAGGTATTCCAGGCTATTGAAAAAGATGGAACTCTCCCCAATCATTTTACGAAGTCAACATCACATTGATACCCAAGCCAGGTAAAGATCCAACAAAGAGAACTACAGGCCAATATCTTTTGATGAACATAGATGCTAAAATTCTCAACAAGATCCTAGCAAACCGGATTCAGCAATACATCTCAAAAATCATCCATCATGATCAAGTAGGCTTCATTCCTGGCATGCAAGGCTAGTTCAACATTTGTAAAACCATGAATGTAATTAAATACATCAACAGATGTCAAAACAAAAACCACATGTCGTATCATTATATGCAGAAAAACTTTTGATAAAATCCAGCACCCCTTCTTGATAAAAACCCTTGAACATCTAGGCATACGGGGAACATACCTCAAAATAGTAAAAGCCATCTACGAGAAACCCACAGCCAGCATACTCCTAAATGGACAAAAATTGGAACCAATTCCCCTGAAAACTGGAACTAGACAAGGATGCCCACTCTCACCCCTCCTGTTCAACATAGTATTGGAAGTCCTGGCTCGAGCAATCAGAGAAGAGGAGGCAATCAGGGGTATCCAAATAGGAAAAGAGGAAGTCAAGTTATCACTCTTTGCAGATGATATGATTGTGTACCTTGAAAACCCAAGAGAATCTGTCAAAAGCCTCCTTACATTGATAAAGGCCTTTGGCAAAGTCTCAGGATATAAAATAAATGTACAAAAGACAATCACATTTCTCTACACCAATAATAAACAAACAGAAACCCAAATAAAAAACACAATTCCATTCACAATAGCCACAAAAAAAATGAAATACCTTGGCATCTTCCTAACCAGAGATGCGAAAGACCTTTACAATGAAAATTACAAAACACTGCTCAAAGAAATCAAAGATGACACAAACAAGTGGAAAAATATCCCATGCTCATGGATCAGAAGAATCCACATTGTGAAGATGTCCATCTTATCTAAGGCAATCTAAAAATTCAATGCAATACCCATCAAATTACCAGTAACATTCTTCTCAGACCTGGAAAAAACAACACAGGAATTCATATGGAAACACAAACGTCCAAGAATAGCCAGAACAATCCTCAGCAAAAAAACAAACAAACAAAAAAAAACAACAAAGCAGGTGGTATCACATTACCAGACTTCAAACTTTACTATAAAGCTACAATCATCAAAACAGCTTGGTATTGGTACAGAAACAGGCATATAGATCAATGAAATAGAATTGAGATTCCAGAAGCAAAACCTCAATTTCTCAATCAACTCATCTTCGTAAAGCCCCCATCACCTACCACTGGGGAGAGGAGAACTTATTCAGTAAATGGTGCTGGGAAAACTGACTGACCACATGCAGAAGATTGTAACAGGACCCCTATCTGTCCCCATGCACAAAGGTTAACTCCAAATGGATCAGAGACGTAAATGTAAAACCTCAA
>NW_007258754.1:345856-392352 GCF_000164805.1 Carlito syrichta
CTGCAAAGCCAAAGAAACCATCAAGAGAGCAGGGAGACAGCCTACAGACTGGGAAAAAGGATTTGCCAACTCCAGGTCTGACAAAGGCATAACATCCTGGATCTACAAAGAACTCAAATGTGCTGAAAAGAAAAAACCAAACAACCCCATTATAAAATGGGCAAAAGATATGAACAGACACTTCACATAAGAAGACATCCGAGCAGCCAACAAACACATGAAGAAATGCTCAACCTCACTAATCATCAGGGAGATGCAAATCAAAACCACACTGAGATACCACCTAACTCCAGTCAGAATGGCCATTATCAACAGCTCAAAAATAACAGCTGCTGGAGAGGGTGTGGTGAAAAGGGAACACTTCTACACTGTTGGTGGGAGTGTAAACTAGTGCAACCTCTGTGGAAAGCAGTGTGGCGATTCCTAAAAGCTCTAAAAATCGACCTTCCATACGACCCCACAATCCCCCTACTGGGAATATACCCTGAAGAACTGAAATCACTCTACAAAAAAGATACCTGCACACGTATGTTTATCGCAGCATTGTTCACAATAGCAAGAAACTGAAACCCACCATGCTGCCCATCAAAAGAGGACTGGATTAAAAAAATGTGGTACATATACATGATGGAATACTATGCAGCCATAAAAAAGAACAAAATCATGAATTTTGCAGCAACCTGGATGGAACTAGAGTCTATAATACTGAGTGATCTCTCACAGAGACATAGATCCGAGTATCACTTGTTCTCACTCATATAATTGACCTTGAACATCCAGTGCAATACTATAAGAAAATGACTGATGGTACTGGGAAACTATGGGGGGGGATGGGATTAACAGTAGTATATATCTGTCTGGGGATTGGGAAACACCTCTTATCAACAGGGTGCCTGAATGAAACGTAATTGGACACCTAACCCTTAACTGTACCCCACAAAATCATAATAAAAAATATTGATTAAATAAATAAATAAATAAATAAATAAATAAATAAAAATTAGCTGGGCATGGTAGCACATGCCTGTAGTTCCAGCTACATGGAAGGCTGAGGCAGAAGGATCGTGAGACTCCAACTCAAAACAAACAAAAAAAGTTTTCTTTATAAACGTCTGATATATTTCTTATTGAATTTTATTTCTAGATTTTATTTTTGGTCTTATTGTAAATTAAATATTTTCTTCCAATATATATTATAATAAAGTGTTGTTTTATATATGAAGACAATTGGTTTCTAAATTTTAGATCCTATTAACTTACTGAATTTTTTATTGCTTGTGGTAGTTTGAATTTTCCAGGTATGCAAACATATTGTCTGAAAGTAGTGATAGTTTTCATTATTCTAATTACTTTTTATTGTTTAATTTCAATGGTTAGTGCAATATAAAGTTAATGTAGTGATAGTAGCCATGCTTGTTCTTTTCTGGAGTTACTTTATAGTGTTTCACTGTTAGGCATTATACTGGTGTAGGGACAGAGATGTATCTAATCATATTAAGAATGTGTTCAACTTTTCCTATATTATTGGATTTTCTTTTATGAGTCCTTGATATTTACCAACTAGTCTTGCAGTGTGTGGCTAGGTTTTCTTTCCTAATCATCTAAGATTTTTATTCTGATAATAATAAGTGGGATTGGTGTGTAGTTTTCATATGTATAAGTGAATATAACCAATATTTGCTTCAAAAAATAATTTGGAAGATTTTTCATTTTTTTCTAACTTCTTGGAAAGTTTTAATTCATTTGGAAATACTTTTAAAGTGTTTATTAAAATTCTTTCACAAATTCACCTGGCTCTGATGTTTTCTGTTTTGTTTGGAGGGAGCAGGGTAAGCAATTTAACATTTTAACCTATTTTTTTAAAATAATTTTTTGGAGTGGGGAAAATTGGTCTGTTTGATTTTTATTTATTTATTTTTGGTAACATTTTTCTAGTTTCACTTAAGTTTTCAAGCTTACTTAGATGAAATTTAGCAAAGTTGGTTTTTATGATTTTGAAAATTATTTTGATAAGGTAATATACCCATAAGTATAAATATATATTTTTTTGTGTTTATGAAGTTTCCATATTTTCCTAATACGTTAGCTAGTAGTTTATTTTATCTTTAAAGAATTAACTTTTGGAATTTTTTGGAAAATACTTTTTAGTTCTATTTTTTCTTTCTTTTCGTTTTATTTAGCTATTTATTATAAAGTTGTGGGGTACAATTCAGGGTTAGGTATACAAACATTGATTATGCAGTTACCCTTGTTGATGAGGTATGCCCTAGCAGTTTCCCTGAACTGCCAATCCCACACCCCTCCTCTGACAGTTTCCCATTACTGCCCAATGCTTTCTTATAGTATTATAATTGTTCAAGGTATGCTTATGAGTGAGAAGATATGGTACTCTGTTCTTTGTTTCTGTGATAGATCACTGAGTATGATCGACTCTAAATCCATCGAAGTTGCTGCAAAGTCCATATATTTGTCCTTCTTTATGGCTGCATAATATTCCAATGTGTATGTGTGCCACATTTTCTTTATCCAGTCCAGGTTTGATGGACAACATGGTTGGTTCTATGTTTTTGCTATTGTGAATAGAGTTGCAACAAACATACATGTGCAGGTATCTTTTTTGTAGAATGATTTGAATTCCTCTGGGTATATTCCCAATAGGGGAATTGCTGGGTCATATGGAAGGTCAATTTCTATTTCTTTCAGAAATCACCACACTGTCTTCCAAAGAGGTTGTACTAGTTTGCATTCCCACTAGCAGTGTAGAAGCATTTCTTTTTCTCCACATCCTAGCCAGCGTCTGTTGTTTGTTTTATTAATGTTGGTCATTCTTACTGGGGTTAGATGGTATCTCAATGTGGTTTTGATTTCCATTTCTCTGATGATGAGTGATACTGAACACTTTTTCATGTGTCTGTTGGCTGACCATATATTTTCTTCTGAGAAGTGTCTATTCATGTCTTTTGTCCATTTTTTAAAGGCACGGGTCTTTTTTTTCCTTTCAGCACGTTTCAGTTCCTTGTAGATACTAGATGTTAGGCCTTTGTCAGATATACAGTTGGCAAATGTTTTTTCCCATTCTGTGGGTTGTCTCCCTGCTCTCTTGATGGTTTCTTTTGCTTTGCAAAAGCTCGTTAGTTTGATGAGGTTCCACTTATCTATCTTATTTCTTAAGGTATTGGTCTTTAAGTTTCTGAATAGGAATTGGTTGCCAGTTCCAATTTCCATAAGACTGTTTCCTGCATTTTCTAAGAGTTTTATAGTTTGAGGTTTTGCATTTAGGTCTTTGATCCATTTAGAGTTGATTTTTGTGTATGGTGATAGGTAAGGGTCCTGTTTCAATTTTCTGCATGTGGTCAGCCAGTTTTCCCAGCACCATTTACTGAATAGGTTCTCCTCTCCCCAGCGGTTGTTGTTGGAGGCTTTTTCAAAGATGAGTTGGTTGAGAAATTGAAGTTTTGCTTCCAGAATCTCTATCCTGTTCCACTGGTCTATGTGTCTGTTCTTATATCAATACCAAGCTGTTTTTATTACTGTAGACTTATGTAAATTTTGAAGTCTGGAAGTGTGATACCTTCTGCTTTGTTTCTTTTGCTAAGGATTGTTTTGACTATTCGTGATTGTTTATGTTTCCATATGAATTTGTGTATTGTCATTTCCAGATCTGAGAAGAATGCTGTTGGTAATTTAATGAGTATTGTGCTTAAACTGTAGATTGCCTTTGGCAGGATGAACATCTTAACAATGTTGATTCTTCCTATCCATGAGCATGGAATATTTTGCCATTTGTTTGTATCTTCTTGGATTTCTTTGAGCAGCATTTTGTAGTTCTCATTGTAAAGGTCTTTCAGTTCTCTGGTTAGGAAGATGCCGAGGTATTTCATTTTTTTTGTGGCTATTGTGAATGGGATTGTGCTTTTTATTTGGGTCTCTGCCTGCTTGTTGTTGGTGTATAGGAATGCAACTGTGTTTTGCATATTCATTTTGTACCTTGAGACTTTGCCAAAGTCCTTTATCAGTGCAAGCAGGTTTTTGACAGATTCTCTTGGGTTTTCAAGGTATAGGATCATATCATCAGCAAAGAGGGATAACTTGACCTCCTTTTGTCCTATTTGGACACCCCTGATTTCCTTCTCTTGTATAATTGCCCAAGCTAGGACTTTCAACACAATATTGAAAAGAAAGGTGAGAGTGGGCAGCCTTGTCTTGTTTCAGTTTTCAGGGGATATGTTTCTAGCTTCTGTCCATTTAGCAATATGTTAGCTGTGAGTTTATTGTAAATGGTACTTACTATTTTGAGGTATGTTCCTTCTATACTTAGGTGTTGGAGGATTTTTTAAATCAAGAAGGGATGCTTGATTTTATCAAAAACTTTTTCTGAATCTAATGAGATAATCATATGGTTCTTGTTTTTACACCTGCTGATGTATTTAATGACATTTATGGTCTTGGAAATGTTGAACCAGCCCTGCGTCCTGGAGATGAAGCCTACTTGGTCATGGTAGATGATTTTTGAGATGTGTTTTTGGATCAAATTTGCTAGAATCTTGTTGAGGATTTTTGCATCTATGTTCATAAGGGATATTGGTCTGTAGTTCTCTTTTTTTGTTGGATCATTACCCGATTTGGGTATCAGTGTGATGTTAGCTTCATAAAATGATTTGGGGATTATTCCATCTTTCTCAATTGCCTGGAATAGTTTCAGTAGGGTAGGTATCAGCTCCTCCTTGTATGTTTTGTAGAATTCTGGTGGAAAGCCATCTGGTCCAGGGCTCCTTTTGCTAGGTAGTTTTCATATGACAGAGTCAATTTCCTGGGTTGTTATTGGTCAATTTAGTGTCTCAATGTCTTCTTGTTTCAACCTGGGGAGGCTGTGTGATGTCAGAAACTCCTCCTTTTCATTTAGGCTATCAAGTTTGTTTCCATACAGGTGTAATATTAATCTCTTGTAATTTTTTGTATTTCTTTGGGGTCAGTTGTGATTTGTTCTTTTGTATTTCTGATTGTGTTTATTTGGGCTTTTTCTCTCTTTTTCTCGGTCATTCTGGCTAGGAGGTCCATCTATCTTGTTAATTTTTTCAAAGAACCAGCTTTTTATTTTGTTGATGTTTTCTATGATATTTTTGTCTTCTAGTTCTTGTATTTGGGCTCTTATTTTGGTGATTTGGATTCTTCTGCTAAAGTTGGGGTTTTGGTGGTCTTCTCTTTTCAGCTCCCTTAGGTGACTTGTTAGGCTCTCAACTTTTGATTGTTCTGTTTTCTTGATGTGTGCTTAGAGAGATATAAATTCCTCTCTGAGTACTGATTTCAGGATATCCCAGAGGATTTGGTAAGATGTTTCTTCATTTTCATTTGTTTCTAGGAATCTTTCAATTTCTGCTTTGATTTCAGTATTGACCCAGTATTTGTTCAGTATCGTGCTGTTTAGTGTCCATGTTTGTGGGCTTTGGGGAAATGTTGTTGGTATTAATATTTATTTTTATTCCACTGTCATCTGAGAATGTGCATGGCAAGATTTCAACCTTATGGAATTTATTTATGCTTGATTTATGGCCAAGGATATAATCAATCTTGGAGTATTTCCATGTGGTAATGAGTAGAATGTATATTCTGTAGTTGTTTGATTGAATAACCTGTAGGTACTATTAAGTCCATTTAGTTGAGGGTTAAGTTTAGGTTCTGTATCTCCTTGTTGAATTTTGCCTTGATGATCTATCTAAGGCTGTCAGTGGGGTATTCAAGTCCCCTGCTATAATGGTGTTAGAGTCAATATCTTTTTTTAGTTTACTTAGTAGATGTTTTATAAATGCTGGTGCAGCTCTGTTGGGTGTATATATGTTTAGGATGGATATTTCTTGTTGATGGATTGAAACTTTTGTAAATTTTCACTAGCTTAAAGGTTATTTTGTCTCATATTAAGATTTTAACTCCTGCCTTCATTTGTGATCCATTTGCCTGGAAACTCATTTTCCAACCTTTAACTTTGAGTCTGTGTGCGTTCCTTGAAGTGAGATGAGTCTCTTGCATGCAGCAAACAATTGGGTCATGGTTTCTTATCCTGTTTTCCATTCTGTGTCTTTTCAGTGGTGCATTTAGTCCATTCACATTCAGGCTGATTATTTAAATATGATTGTGTATCCCTGTTATGAGGTTCTTATAAAGTTTTTCCTTTGCTTGTTTTCTATTGGCTTTGGTGTTGATGTATGTTTGTGTTTTCAAGCTTCTTGTTGTGCTGTATTCTCTGCTGATTCTGTGCTCTGCTATTTTCTTGGGAAGTGTATGGTCAATCTTTTTCTTCTTTCTTCTGTGCTTAATACCTTTTTAAGTGTCTCCTGTAGAGCTGGTTTGGAAGCTGCATATTCTCTTAGGGATTGGATGTCTGGGAATGACTTTAATTCTCCACCACTGATGAAGCTGAGCTTGGCTGAATAAGAAATTCTTGGTTTAAATTGTGATGATGTGAAGTAGACCACCACCCAACCACCTTAATGACTTTCCCCATTTTGGGGAACAGTTAAAAGGATTCAACCACAAGCAACCAGCACCCATTGCCTTGCTAGACTTTGGTGTGGCCATGTGCTCTTTGAGCTATGGCTGTTGCCATACTTCCTGGTGCTTTGGCTCTCCCCCACCTTGGGGAGGTGAATCTTCTTTTACCCTTCTCTTACTCTTTCTAATTTACTTTTAATTAAACTTTTTTTTTTTCTTAAAAAATTATTTGTCTTTGAGGACTTTGAATATAGGGCTCCAGTACCCTCTTGCTTGTAGTGTTTCTGCTGATAGATCTGCAGCTATTCTGATTGGTTTTCCCTGGTAGGTAGTCTGACTTTTCTCTCTTGCTGCCTTTAGGATTTTTTTTGTGCCTACTTTGTGTAGGCAAATTACTATGTGTCTAGGGTCTTCTCATTTGATATCTTTTGGGGGTTCTCTGTATCTCTTGTGCTTGACTGGTCACATCTCTGGTGAGATGTGGGAAATTTTCTTGCATTACTTCCTGGAATACTTGTTCCAAGTTGTTCTCTGTTTCCCTTTCTTCTTCTGGGATACCAATCAGGCATAGGTTTGGCCTCTTGATATAATCGCACATCTCTTGTAGGCTTTGTTCTTTTTTTCTGAGCCTTCTTTCTATGCTTTTTACAGATTGGGTTAATCCATGTTCTAGTCTTCAAGTTCTCAGAATCTTTCTTCAGTTAGATTAATTCTGCTTTCCATGCTTGTCATCTTGTTATTTATTTCCTGAATGAAATTTTTTATTGCCAGAATGTCTGTTACAAGTTCTTTCAGTTTTGCATCTAGTCTTTCTTGAGTCCTATTCACTCTTTCCAACCATTCCCTAATCCCTGTCATATTCTGGGGACAGTCTTTGGTGACATCCATTTTTTGGGCACCAAGGTCTGATTTTTCAGGAGTCTTGCCATTGGTACACTTGAAGTTGCTTGAGGCCTTCCTTTGGTTTTTCCTCATTTGTGACAGATCTCT
This sequence comes from Carlito syrichta, assembly GCF_000164805.1. NCBI lineage: Eukaryota > Metazoa > Chordata > Mammalia > Primates > Tarsiidae > Carlito > Carlito syrichta. The sequence goes on from NW_007258754.1 coordinate 353,333, forward strand.
TGTTTTTCTCTTTAGTTCTGTTATTCAGTGTCATTGGGAGAGGATTTCCCTTCTGACATTTGCTCAGACCTCTCTTCTTCCCAGATCTGGGCTTGGATTTTTTTCTATTTTGAAGTAGAATGGTGGATGGGAAGCTTTGCTGTGTCTTGTAGTTTTCAAAATTTGATTAAAGTGGGGATGAGGCAGTAGGAATCAGATAACACTTGTAAATTAAAATGTTCACTTATTGTGATATGTGTTCCCTGAGACCCACTCCCCACTACCACTCTATATGATGATGCAAAGCAGAAACCAATGAAAAAGCAGTTTTGAACACATACACACACACTCCAAAACAAACTGGAAACCAATGCAAAAGCAGTTGAACACATATACACACACTCCAAAACAAACTGGAATAACAACAAAGTGACACAAAACAATCAGCAATCAGGTCTTTTTACCCTCAAGAAAACTAAACACACACACACATGCCTAGCACAAAGTGAATAGAGAAGAAAAACAGAAAGACTGAAGTGGGGGGAAGAGATTCAGGTTGTACCCTCACACATCTATTGACAGAATACAGGTGAACTATTAAAAATAAATATTAAAAAATCCCAGAAGAACAAAACCAACAACCACAACAAAATCAAAAGATGAACAATCAATCATTCACATACATACAAAAACAGAAAACAACAAAAGAAGAAACAGAAAAAGAAAAGAAAAAAAATTGGGGGGGGGGGGGAAATGCAGATCAAACCCTCACACACACATACATAAAGAAAAAATATTTTTAAAATATATGAACTAACAAGCAAACAGTAAAAAAAATTTTTAAACTAAAAAATAATTGAAAATTAAAAAAACAAAAACAAAAACAAACAAACCCCAAACCCCTGCCCTCTTGTAGCAGTCTCTGTAGTTGTTCCTCTAATTGGGTCTCTCCTGCAGAGCTGCCTCTGTCACTCTTTCCTCAGGGAATGAAGCAGGGAAGGAGGAGGGACAGTGGAGGTGGGTGGGGTTACAGGCCTCCCCTCCCACTCTCGTTTGGTCAGGGAGATCTCTGGCCAGGATGTATGGGACTGTCTCTTCCCCAGGCATGTACTCTCATTGGGGTGCCACAGCCAGGCCTATCCTGGAATGGAGCTCTCCTATTGCAACTGACATCCAGACTCCGCCTGGGGTTGTCCCTCTCAGTTGTGGCCCAGCTGTGTGGGTCTGACATTCAGAAGATTGGTGGGAAGAAGGGGGTTTAGCTCAGCCCCAGACTCACCACTGATCTCTTTGGAGTTCTTCCTCCCCCTTTTCTGGCCACACCCTTTGTCCTACAGCTGGATCAGGGTAGGCAGTGGGGTGCCTGGATCTCAGCACTTGTCAAGTTCCTCTGAAATTTGTGCTGTCAGGATATTTCCCTTTGGGCCATGATCAAGCCCTGAGTAGTTGATCCACCAGCCTCAGAGATCAGAACTGTTGGTCCCTAATGAACAAGTCAGAGCACTTTCCTGCCCTGCCTTCAATACGGTGGAGTGCCTCTCTTGTCCTCTTCCATGGGAACTTGCCTCTCCACTCTGTCTGCAGTCCCTTCCAGCACCCTTCAAGGTGCTGAAGTGATGAGGCAAAGCCCAGAGCAGTCTATCTCCTGCTTCAATGGTGTGGGAGTGTCTCAGACAATAGTGTCTCCCTGCTGCTTTGCCCAAGGAAAACTTCTGTCTATTTTGAAAACATAATTATGGGCCACTTCTGTGACCTGTGAAGAACCAGGGATGAAGTAGAGAAGCTGCAGCACCTGCTGTTGCACAAGGGGCCTGGCCACCTGCTCACAAGCCCCACTTAGACAGTCTCTCCCGTGTTTTCTTGCCAGGGAGAGTTTGTTGATTTTTAAAAAAGGAAAGAAAAACAGAAAAGAAAGAGAAAATGGCGCTCAACTTCTGCGTCCCAGGAATCACAAGAGTTCAAGTCCAGACACTGTGGCACTAGCCGCTGCACCAGGAGAGCCCTGGTTGCTAGCTCCCTAGCCCTCAGTCAGTCAGTCACTCACATACCCACTGGCTCACCAGCACATACACAAAATTTTCCATACACACACTCACTCACATGGGGACTTGCATAGTCTGACTGGCTTGGCCACCATCTTCTCTGCCTCCTCTATTTTTTCTATCTGTCTCATTTGCATTTTATGTTCGCTGTTTCCCTCCTTCTTCTTTTCTTCACTTATTTAGAAGATATTTGAATTAGTGTTCTTATATTCCATTTTTTACTCTTCATTGCTTAATGATGGATGTATTTAAGGCTTTGCAATTTTATCTCCCTACTGTTTAGCTATATTTGATATCTTAATACCGCAAATTTAGTTTGCTTCTTTTCTGATCTGTAAGAAAAGATTATTGTTTTTTTCTATTTCCACCTTTCATAATTTAATGAAATGTTCTCTATGACTTAATGTATGGCCAGTTTTAATATTTATTCATATTTGTGAAGAAGGTGTATTTTCTATTTTCAGGATTTAGCATTAGATATTTATCAAACATATCTATTATTCTGTTAAAGTTTTAATATTCTTTCTCATAATTTTGACCACTTGCTATGTCATTGTCACCTGACTTGATGTGATAAGAGTTAAATTCTCCTATTTCAACTGTAAGTTGTGTCTATTGCTTATTATATCACATGACATTATTTTATGAACACTGCTATTGTGCTTTGTGGTTCATGAATAATTGTTATAACTTTACTTTGAATTGTCCTCTTTTAAATTGTAAATTTCCCATATTTAGTACACTTAATACTTTTGGGCTATAGTCTACCTTTTTATATTAAAACTGAAAACTTTGCTTTCTTTTTTTTGCAATCATATTATCTAAATAATTTTAAGTTTATTTATTTATTTTTAATAAATTTTTTTATTTTAATTAATTAATTATTTTTATTTTTGAGTTGGAGTCTCACTCTCTTGCCCAGACTGGAGTGCAGTGGCTGCTCCTGGCCACCGCAACCTCGACCTGCTGGGCTCCGGTGATCCTTCTGCCTCAGTCTTCCAAGTAGCTGGAACTACAGGTGCGTGCTACCACACCCCGCTAATTTCTTGATTTTGTTGTAGAGATGCGATCTTGCCAAGTTGCCCAGGTGGGTCTCGAACCCACAGGCTCAGGCAATTTACTCACCTTGGCCTCCCAAAGTGCAGGATTACAGGCTGAGACACTGAGTCCGGCATATTTTTTATTTTAAAGTTATGGGGTACAGTGAAGGGTTAGGTATACAAATATTCATTGTGCAGGTACCCTTGTTGGTGAGATGTGCCCCCTTTCCCTAGACAGATATTGATTACCGTTAATCCCATCTCCCTTCCCCTCTCTGTCCTGCTCCCCATAGTTTTCCACCACTGTCAGTCTTTTTCTTATAGTATTACAGTAGTTATTTAAGGTCCACTTATGAGTGAGAACATGTGATGCTCAGATCTTTGTTTATGTTTACAGATCACCCAGTATTATAAACTCTAATTCCATCCAGGTTGCTGTGAAATTCATGATTTTGTTCTTTTTTAAGACTGTGTAATATTCCATTGTGTATATGTACCACATTTTTTTAATCCAGTCCTCTTTTGATGGATAGCATGGTTGGTTCCATGATCTTGCTATTGTAAACAATGCTGTGATAAACATGTGTGCAGGTTTTTTTTTATAGAGTGATTTGAGTTCTTCAGTGTTTATTCCCAGTAGGGGGATTGTGGAGTCATATGAAAGGTCGATTTTTAGAGCTTTTAGGAATTGCAACACTGATTTCCACAGAGGCTGTACTAGTTTACACTCCCATCAACAGTGTAGAAGTATTCCCTTTTCACCACATCCTCTCCAGCATCTGTTATTATTTTGAGTTATTGCTAATGGCCATTCTGACTGGAGTCAGGTGGTGTCTCAGTGTAGATTTAATTTTCATCTCCTTGTTGACTAGTGGGGTTGAACATTTCTTCATGTATCTGTTGGCTGCTTGTATGCCTTTTTTTGAGAAGTATCTGTTCATATCTTTCGCCCGCTTTGTATTGGAGTTGTTTGTTTTTTCTTTTCAGGCGTGGAGTTGCCAAATATTTTTTCCCAGTCTGTGGGTGGTCTTCATGCTCTCTTGATGGGTTCTTTGGCTCTGCAGAAGCTTGTCAGTTTAATGAGGTCTCACTCGTCTATCTTCTCTCTTATGACCTGTGCATTTTGGGTTTTGCTCAGGAATTGGATGCCAGTTCCAACTTCCATAAGGGTATGTCCTGCATTTTCTAAAGTTCTTATTGTTTGAGGTTTTACTTTTAGGTCTCTGATCCATTTAGAGTTAATTTGTGTGTGGGGATAGATAAAGGTCCTGTTTAAATCTTCTGCATGTGGTCAGTCAGTTTTCCCAGCACCATTTACTGAATAGTTTCTCTTCTCCCCAGGGGTGGGAGGTGGAGGCTTTGTTGAAGATGAGTTGGTTGAGAAATTGAGGTTTTGTTTCTGGAATTTCAATTCTATGACATTGGTCTATATGTCTGTTCTTGTACCAATACCAGGCTGTTTTGATTATTGTGGCTTTAGAGTAAAGTTTAAAGTCTGGTAGTGTGATACCTCCTGCTTTGTTTTTTTTTTTGCTGAGGATTGTTCTGGCTATTCTTGGTCGTTTGTGTTTCCATATCAATTCCTGTATTGTTTTTTTCTAGATCTGAGAGGAATGTTGCTGGTAATTTGATGTATATTGATGGGTATTGCATTAAATCTGTAGATTTACATTGTTAGATGGACATCTTCACAATGTTGATTCTTCCAATCCATGAACATGGGATATTTTTCCACTTGTTTATGTCAAGTGGATTTCTTTGAGCAGTGTTTTGTAGTTTTCATTGTAAAGGTCTTTCACATCTCTGGTTAGGAAGATGCCAAGGTATTTCACTTTTTTTTGTGGCTATTGTGGATGGAATTGTGCTTTTTATTTGGGTTTCTGTTGGCTTATTATTGGTGTAAAGAAATGTGATGGTTTTTGCACATTTATTTTATACCCTGAGACTTTGTCAAAGTTCTTTATCAGTGCAAGGAGGTTTCTGACAGATTCTCTTGGGTTTTCAAGGTACACAATCATGTCATCTGCAAAGAGAGATAATTTGACTTCCTCTTTCCTATTTGGATACCCCTGATTGCCTTCTCTTTTCTGATTGTTCTAGCGAGGACTTCTAATAGTATATTGAACAGGAGGGGTGAGAGTGGGCATCCTTGTCTTGTTCCAGTTTTCATGGGAAATGGTTCAGTTTTTGTCTGTTTAGGAGTATGCTGGCTGTGGGTTTCTCGTAGATGGCTTTTACTATTTTGAGGTATGTTCCCCATTTGCCTAGAAGTGCGAGGGTTTTTATCAAGAAGGGGTGCTGGATTTTATCAAGGCTTTCTGCATCTAATGATATAATCATGTGGTTTTTGTTTTGATGCCTGTTGATGTATTTAATTACATTTATGGTCTTATGAATGTTGAACCGGTCTTGTGTCCCAGGGATGAAACTTTCTTGGCATGATGGATGATTTTTGAGATGTGTTGTTGAATCTGGTTTGCTAGTATCTTGTTGAGAATTTTAGCATCTATGTTCATCAAAGATATTGGCCTGTAGTTCTCTTTCTTTGTTGGGTCTTTACCTGGCCTGGCTATCAATGTGATGTTAGCCTCATAAAATGATTTGGGGAGAGTTCCATCTTTCTCAATCACCTGGAATACCTTCAGTAGGATCGGTATCAGTTTCTCCTTAAATGTCTTATAGAATTTTGCTGGAAAGCCATCTGGTGCAGGGCTGTTTTTTTTGTAGGTAGTTTTCTTATTATGTAGTCAATTTCCTTGATTGTTATTGGTCTATTTAGGGTCTCAATTTCTTCTTGTTTCAACCTAGGCAGGTTGTGTGATGACAGAAAGTCCTACATTTCCTATAGGTTTTCAAGTTTGTTTCCATACAAGTGTACATAGTAGTCTCTAATGATCTTTTGCATTTCTTCAGGATCAGATGTGACTTCATCTTTTGTGTTTCTGATTGTGTTTATTTGGGCTTTTTCTCTCTTTTTCTTGGTCAGTCTAGTTAGGGTACCATTGATCTTGTTTATCCTTTCAAATAGCCAGCTTTTTGTTTTGTTGATTTTTTGTATTATCTTTTTGTCTTCTATGTCCTGGATTTTGGGCTTTTATTTTGGTGATCTGGATTCTTCTGCTGAAGATAGGGTTTTGGTGGTCTTGCTTTGCCAGCTTCCTAGGTGACTTGTTAGGCTGTTAATTTGTGATCCTTCCATTTGTTTCATGTGCATTTGTAGAGATATGAATACTCCTCTTACTTCAGTTTTCATGGCATCCCAGAAATTTAGGTAAGATGTTTCTTCATTTTCATTTGTTTACAGATATCTTTTAATTTCTGTTTTGATCTCCTCATTGACCCAGGAATTGTTTGACATCATGCTGTTTAGTGTCTATGTCTTTGTGGGTTTTGGGGGAACCTTGTTAGTGTTGATGATTATTTTTATTCCACTGTGGTCTGAGAAGGTGCATGGCAAAATGTTGATCTTTTGAAATCTGTTTATGCTTGATTTATGGCCAAGTATATGGTTGATCTTAGAGTACCTTCCATGTGGTGATGAGTAGAATGTATATTCTGTGGTATTTGGTTGAGTGTTCTGTAGGTATCAATTAAGTCCATTTGGTCAAGACTCACATTGAGGTTCCAGATCTCATTGATTTTTTTGTCCTGACGATCTGTCTAGAGTGTGAATGGGGTATTAAAGTCCCCAGCTATGACAGTGTCAGAGTCAATATCTTTTTTGAGTTTACCTAGAAGCTGCTTTATGAAAGTTGGCACTCCTATGTTGGGTGCATATATATTTAGAATGGATATTTCTTGTTGATAGATTGAGCCTTTTATCACAATGTAGTGGCCTTCTGTATCTTTTTAAATTTTTTATAGCTTAGGGTATTTTGTCTGAGATTAAGATCATGGCTCCTACTTTCTTTTGTGTTCCGTTCACCTGAAATTTTGTTTCCCATTCCATTACTTTGAGACTGTGAGTGTCCTTTCTAGTGAGTTGAGTCTCTTGGAGGCAATATATTGTTGCCTGGTGATATTTTATCTATTTTGCCATTTCTTGTCTTTTCAGTGGTGCATTTAGTCCATTCACATTCAGGCTAATTTTTGAAATTTAGTTGATCCCTATCATAAGGTTCTTATAGAGTTGTTGTTGTTGTTCCTGTTTATTTGTTTTCTTTCTTTTGGTTTTGGAGTTGGTTCATGTTTGCTTTTAACCTTTTTCCTGTACTCTTGTGAAGAATGTTGTTGTTCTTTTTTCATTTTCTTCTGAGTTTAATACTTTCTTAAGTGTTTCTTGTAGAGGTGGTCTGGTGGCAGCATAAGTTCTTAGGGATTGGATATCTGGAAAAGATTTTAATTCTCCCTCACTGTTGAAGCTTGGCTTGGCTGGGTAGGTTATTCTTGATTGAAATTGTTTATCTTTCAGAACTTTGAAGATAGGGCTCCAAGCTCTTCTAGCCTGAAGGGTTTCTGTAGATAAATCTGCTGCTATTCGAATTATTCTTCCATGGTAGGTAACCTGACCTTTTTCTCTTGTTGCCTTTAGGATTTTTTCTTTTATACCTACTTTGATTAGGTGAATTACTGTGTGTCTGGGAGTTGGTCTTTTCATTTGTTGTTTTGCAGGGGTTCTCTGAATCTTTTGTGTTTGAATTTTTGCATCATTCATGAGATGAGGGAAGTTTTCTTGAATAATTCCATGGAATGTTTGTTCCAGGGTGGTCTCTGTCTCTCTTTCTGTTTCAGAAAGTCCAATTACTCTTAGGTTTGGTTTCTTGAAGTAATTGCTCATCTCTTGAAGGTTTTGTTCTGTCTTTTTAACCTTCTTTTCTATGTTTTTATAGTTTGGGTTAGTTCTATATTTTGGTCCTCAAGCTCTGAGATTCTTTCTTCTGCTTGGATAATACTGCTTTCCATGCTTATCAGTTTATTTATTTCATTCATGGTATTCTTTATCATTGTTATCTCGGTTATCAATTCCTTCCTAGTTTCCTCTTGTCTCTCCTTATTTTTAATCTCTCCATTAATGTGTTAATATCTGGGTTTGTAGTTTGAGACCAGTTATTCTGGGGCCTCTTCATTGTTTGCATTCCAAAGTCAGTTTTCTCAGTGTCTGACCTCCCAGGGGTCTGTGAGAGACCCATATTCTTCTTTTGTTTTTTCTTCATTTGTGTAGACTTTTCTCTCCCCCTTTCCCTCCCCTTCTTTAATTCTGTTTTTCAGGGAAGGTGGTTGCTTTTACTTTTTTGTGTTCAATCTCTTGTTCTTCCTTATGAGGGTCTTCTGACTTTGTTCACTTTTGAAGCTGGACTGTGGATTGGGGGCTGTACTTTTTGCAGTTTTGAGGTTTAATTGAGGGGGAAGCTGTGATTCAGAATCTATCTGCAGATCCCAATATCCACCAACACGTGTAGGGGCACACTGGAACCCACTTCCCACTGCCTTACAGTCTGTCCATGCAGTGGGGTTTAGGTTTACTCCTAAAGGAGGTAAGAAAAAGAAAAATAATGAGTGTCTAAATCCTGAGTGTCTAAAGTCTCTTCTGCTCTGATCTCCAGCCCCTTCCCTTTCCTCTCATTGCAAGCAGATGGATTTACTCATAGATTGGGTTGGTTCCTTTGGCTTGCTGCCTTGTTGCCTGAGGACTGAGTTGTCTGTGTCTGATTCAGTATAGGGGAGGGGCTTCTGTCTCCTGTTTTGGCAGGTTGCCTTAGAAACAAGGTGGAGGCTGCTTGGAGATGGGCAGGGCAATGCGGGCAAAGCGAATCTCTGCCTGGAAAATGGCTGTGGTGGGTAGCTCCTCTTTTGCTGGTCCCTTCTCTCAACTAGTCCTGTCTCTCCATTCATCGGGGTCTATAGATAATCCACTCTGACAGGGGATGATGTGTGTCTCGCATCAGGCACTGGCAACCAGTGATATGGCTGGGCAACGGAGGCTGTTTGCTGTGTGGGATTGGCATTAGCAGCCACCCCTGGATAGGCAGCAGCTGCAGAGGCATGTGGAACTGCCTTTAGGAGTCACCTTTTGTGGAGGTCATCACAGTTCAACTTGTCCTGTCGCCATCTTGCTCTGTCCCCTCTGCTTTCTTTTTGTTTGCATTTTCCTAGTATATTTTTGATCATCTTTTAATTTTTAATGTGGCTCACTCTATTTAGAGTAGGACAGTGGATGAAGATAATTTTCTTTAGTTTACCTTTAATTCTGGCCACTCAATCCTATAATTCACTAGAAAGAGATACTTAAAGACTGTAGGCTATCTTACTCCTACTGTTATTCTAACACTACCACAATTGCTGTTGCCACTATTAACATTATTATTACTTTACTACTGTTATTGTTCTATAATAGCATCTCTAACATTTTCTCTTCATTTCCTATTTATCTTTCTGAAATCTCCTGTATTACTTTTATGGAGGAATTTGCAGCCAGATTTCTCTGAATGGGCTCTCTAATAATAACATGCAAGAAAAAATATTAGAGATATTCTAAAGCAATTTAGTTGGGACAAATAAAAAGTTCAAATTAAAAATCTTTTTGTCAGTGTTGGATCTGTCAACGTGCTTCTCTTGGAGAGGAAAAGTCAGATCTTTAATTTTTAAAGCAAATAAGATGCAAAAGTTGTTCTATCTCCCTCGCTTATTTCACTTCTTCCTCAATACTATGTTACTTTATGATTAACATTAAGATCTCTGTGTTATTAGACTTCTATAAGCTTAACTCGTTAGTGCTGCTCAATAACAGTAGGTAGTAAAATGTTGCTTTGGTGATGGTTAATTGAATTTTCACTTGCAGACATTAATTCATTCAGTGTGAGAAGCTGAGATTATATTGTGCTAAGACTGTAGCTAAGAACATTGAGTATATTATTCAAGATCATGTGATTTCTAAAACACAAAATATCAGAATTTTATTTTAAAAAGTACCACGATAATCTTCCTTGGTTAAGATTAAGGGTATTCTTCTCTTATATTTATCCTGTAAACTGTTTCACATAAACTCTAAGGAATGCTTAATTCTTCTGTTCTTGTAACTTAAAAGAATTTTTAATTCTGCCAAAGCCAGAATGCTTGCAACAACAAATTTTTGTTCTTTGCGAGAATCTTATCAATTTAAATATTTATATCCATTATGACATTTTCATTTTGACACATTAATGTCAGTGGTATGTTAATTTTTGATGTTTTCATCCTTTTTGTCATTTAATTAATTGTTCCTTCCTAATTTAATTAAATGTGTACTGTTATAAGACTAATTATATCATATCACGAGTGATTTGATCTGTGAAATGACTTTAAAATGTGTTGTACTTGCTTCATCTTGCCAGAAGGAAAATCTTGATAGGAAAGGACACATTATTATCTCAGCAAATATAATTTATACTAAGAATTCTTCTAGTATCAAATTAATTAGTTGGTGAAGATTAGTTTGTGAAATATTTACTTTTTTAAAGAACTATTGAGAGAATGGAAGTTATAGAATGTAAACATTGAGTGTTTTTGGTGTTTATAAATGTTGTTAACTAAGCTAGTTTGGATGCTTGACAATTTGACCCTTCCTCAGAGATTGTTGGGATAGCTGTGCTTTCTTCCACTCTTATTCAGGTTTCAGTTAGCTGTCAATGGAAAGCGAATCTATTATTTTATTTTCATTCGACTTTGAAATTTTTACACATATTCTTGTATACCTGCACACATGCACGCATGCAGAAATAGGCACTTACATATTCATACGCAGTATTAAATCATATGCTTGAAAAGCTGTAACCAGCTATGGAATCATCAGACTTGGGAGCAGATGATGACTGTGTGGCTTTGAAGTTGTACCATTCTGGCCAATTCCCTTGACTTGTTAAAACCTTAAATTCTCATTTGTAGGTAGCAATTATAATGCCAACCTCACAGAATTTCTCTGAGGATTACATTAATTTATGTAAAACACACAGTGCAGTACCTGCTGTCCAGTGTATAGTCTTGTGTCACATAATGACATTTTGGTCAAGGAAGGACCAAATATATGCAGTGGTCCCATAAGATTATAATGGAATTGAAAAATTCCTGTCACCTAGTGATATCATGGCTATTGTAACATCAAAGAAGTCAAAAGTTTAAAAGAATTAAAGAGTTTATAAAGTAAAAATATTACAGTAAGCTAAGAGTAATTAACTATTGAAGAAAGAAAAAATTATTATTTTGTTCAGTGGAAGTATATAGTATTTAAAAAGTTTCAGGTTAATTTATTTTTTAAGAAAGAGATTGAGAATAGGTTTAGTGTGGCCTCTGTGCACAGGGTTTATAAAGTCTACTGTAGTGCATATTAATGTCCTAGGCCTTCACATTCACTCACCACTCACTCACTGACTCACCCAGAGAAACTTCCAGTTTTTCAAGCTCCATTGGGTAAGTGTCTTATACAGGTGTACCATTTTAAAATCTTTTATACCATATTTTTACTGTATCTTTTCTAAGTTTTGATATGTTTAGATATGTTTAGATACATAAATACTTACATATTGTATTACAGTTGGCATCAGTATTCAGTAGAGTAATATGATTTACAGGTTTGTGTCCTAGAAGCAATAGGCTATATGTTATAGCCTAGGTGTGTTGTAGGCTATGACATCTAGGTTTATGGAAGTATATCGTATGATCACACAACTATGAAATCACCTAAGGTTGCATTTCTTTCAGAATGTATACCTGTCATTAAGTTACATATGAAGGTAATAGAAATAGTGTAATTATTTTTGCTGTTAATAAAATTTCGAAGAAAATGTTTTAAAAAATCATCCTTAATGTTAGTCTTTTAACAAAAATGATAAACTAACTGATATATTTTCATGAGTTTATATTTTAATATGTGTTTTTAAAATTTACAAAGCACTTAAGTTTCAAAAGTGCTTGAGGTAGCGTACATGGCTTTTTGTTGTTAATTGAACATAAAAGCAAGACATAAACTTTTGCTTTTTATCAAAAGTATTTATGATTATTTTTGATGACTGCATAAGAGTTCACTGAAAATTGATATGTCACAATTTACTTAATGATTCACTGTGGTGAGATATTTATCAAGCTTTATTTTTTATCAAAAAGAAAATGTTGGAGAAATAGCTGCACATGTGTTTTTTTCCTCCAATGAATTATTTCCTTATAGTAAATTTTATTGAAGGAAATTACTTATTCAGATGAACTTACTTGACTTGATAGTAAATTGCTACATACTAGTTTTAATTTTTAAAGAAAGTTTTTATAGTAACATGACTATAGCAAAAGCAATGAGAATACTTGAGCAACCTGTGTTGGATGACTATTTTGAGATTCTGCCCTATTCATAAAAGTAAAACCCTCCACCTTCTTTGATAGACCCCTTAACCCACAGCAGGAGTTGTCCAGCAGCCCTTTGGTATTGATTCCAACACTACTGAATGTGATTAACTCAACCCACTGGACTCTGAACCCAAGATGAGCCAATCAGACCCTTCCCTGAAAATATGGATTTAAAACAAGGGGAGAGATTCATTTTCTCTGAGTGACTTAACCAAGCGAATGTATGCCAAGGACTGGAGAAACAGAAGTTAGTTTTCAGAGAAAGGGAGAAAGAACACAAAAAGTAAACAAATGTATATAAGGAGTGATTTAAGAAATTGAGAATGTTTCAATGTTTTTTAGACCATAGTTCCAGTTCCTTCTTGAGGTCCCTATACTGTAATGCTAGTAATAAGCTATTTTGTTTACTTAACTTAGGTTCCTTTTTTACATCTGGTGACCAAGAGCCCTGATTCACATGTAAGAAGAGTAACTTTAAAGATGGTATATGTGTATTGATTCAATGGGTTTTCCTCCTTTAAATGAAATCCTACCAATAAGAAAGAAGTGACATTTTTTCTTCAGCTACTCTGCATCAAATATTTTCAAAAAAATATTTAACCCATCCAGTAATCCCATTGGTCTTAGACCATTTTTACGGATGAGGGCATTGATGTCTAAAGATGTTAAAAGATTTTTCAAGGTTGTACAGAAATAAAGGGCAGAACTGAAGAGTCTTAAGAAAGTTGTAGTGATGCCAGAAATTACCAGTAGTTTGCATTTTGCCTTGGGCATTTTATTTTATCCAGAAATCCTTTTTATCTAGGTTACAGAAATCTAACTTCAGTTTAATCTTGATTTTCTTTTTTGCTAAATTTGTCTTCAGGATCACCAAACCAGAAGACTAAATGCCTTGTTCTCATCCTGAATGGAGTTATCTTTTTGAAAGAAAATTATTGTATGTTCTTATGTTACTATGCCTTTTTCCCTGCTTTCCAAACTTCATTTTTTTTTGCCATATCTGGCTATAATATGCTTCAATCTTTTCCAACCCACATTAAAAAAACATTCTATGTACTACTGGTCATAAAGATATTAAGACTTCCTTCAAAACCTAATTACAAAGATAAGTTATTACTAAAATATAATTAGAAACCAACTTGCTCTGAAATAAATAATATATAAATGATAAAAATCTTACAATACATTTATTTCTCTTTATTATATTTATCCTATATGGTGATATTAAAAATTCAGGTTTTCCAGTAAAAAAAGTTCTCTTCATGTTTCAATACCTAAATATGAGAAAATAAATTCGGGTAAATAAGAATGTTGCTACAATAAAATAAAGCCATCAAATCTTAGTGAACTAAAGTTTAAGAGTTAGAGAAAAAATTACCTAATTTCACCACAAGGCAATTACTTGCAGAAGACAAAAAGAGCCAATCTAGATAAGATACATCTTTATTATAATATTGTCTATTTTAACTTATCTTAAAGAAAGTATTCTATGTGAGTTGATGGGATATACTGGCCAAGTTTCATGCCAAAAAATTTAGGCATGCTATAATCTGAAATTAGCACCCCTTTAAAAAAAATAAATAATGCTATATTTTTAGAAAAACCTTTGTTTCATGTTATACATAGAAAAATCATTATCACTTACCCGTTCTACATAAATTTATATATTTTAAATATAAGCTTTGGGAAACTTTGGTCTAGCTACACATACTTAATTTTTCCTCAGCTTTATTGAGGTGTAATTGGCAAATAAAATTTGTGTATATTTAAAGTGTACAATGTAATGTTTTGATATATGTATACATTGTGAAGTGATTACTACAATCAAGCTAACTTGTCTTCTGTGTCTAACTTCTTTGTTTTTTAAAAACATATTTAAAAATAAATATCGTATATATTTATAGTACACAACATTGTTTTGAAATATGTATACATTATGAAATGTCTAAATCAAGCTAGCTAATATGTATTACCTTACATACATTTTTGTGGTGAGAACACTAAAAATCTCAGCAATTTTTAAGTATATAATGCACTGCAATTAACTATAGTCACCACATTGTACAACAGATCTCTCTAAATTATTTTTCTTACCTAATTGAAATGGATCTTTTGAGCAACTTATCCCCAGTTCCTCCTCCCCCCAGCCACTGGTAACCCCCATTCTACTTTCTGCTTTTGTGAGTTCAACATTTTAAAATTCTACTTATAAATGAGATCATGTGATTGTGTGTGTGTGTGTGTGTGTGTGTGTGTGTGTGTGTGTGTGAGTGTAACATTCTCCAGGTTTAGCCCTATTACTTCAAAGGGCAAAATTTACTTTTTTTAGGGCTGAATAATATTCAGTTGTATATATATAAACCACATTTTCATTATTTATTCACCCATTTACTGACACTTAGGTTGACTTCATATTTTGCCTATTGTGAATAAAGCTACAATAAACATGAGAGAGCACATATCTGTTCAACATATTCATTTTAATTTCTTTGGATATAGCCCCAGAAGTGGGAATGTTGGATCATATAGTAGTTCTATTTGTAGTTTTTTGAGGAACTTCCATACTGTTTTCTAAAATGGCTGTAACAATTTACATTCCCACAAAGAGTTCACTTTTCTCCAAATTCTTGCCAGCATTTGTTATAATTTGACTTTTTGGTAATAGCCACCCTACCAGGTGTGAGGTAATATTGCATTGTGGTTTTGACTTGCATGATGACTAGTGTTGTTAAGTACTTTTTCATGTACCCGGTGGCCATTTGTATGTCTTCCTTGGAAAAATGTTTTTCAAGTCCATTACTCATTTTTAAATTGGGTTATTTGTTCTTTTACTATTAAATCTTGTGAGTTCCTTTTATATTTTTGATGTTAGTCCCCTACCCAATATGTGTTTTACAAATACTTTTCCCATTGTTTAGGTTGCAGATTGTGGATTGTTTCCTTTGCTGTGAAGAAACTTTTTAGTTTGTTGCAGTCTCACTTGTTTATTTTTGTTTAGTTGCAGTCTCACTTGTTTATTTTTCTTTTTCTTGCCTTTAGAGTCATATTTATAAGATCATTGCCAAGAACAGTGTCAAGGAGTTATGCTCTTGGTTTTATTCTAGAATTTTGTGATTTCAATTGTATATGTTTACATCTTTAGTCCATTTTGAGTTATTTTCTGGATATGATGTAAAAGGAATCCAATATAATTTTTGTTGAAATGTGGACATCCAACTTCCCAATTCCATGTATTGTAGAAATTATTCTTTCCCTATTGCATATCATGACACTTTTATTGAGGTTTAGTTGACAGTATATATGTGGGTTTGTTTCCAGGATCTCTATTATGTTTCATTGGTCTATGTGTCTGTTTTTATGCCAATATCATGCAGTTTTGATTGCTACAGTTTTATAATATACTTTGAAATCAGGTAGTTTGTTAATTCCAGTTTTATTCTTCTTTCTCAAGATTGCTCTAGCTATTCAATGTCTTTTATGGTTCCATGCAAATTTAAGAATTGTTTTTTCTATTTCTGTGGAACATTTCATTGGAATTTTGTTAGAGATTTCATTAAATCTGTAGATTGCTTTGGGTAATATGATCATTTTAACAGTACAGATTCTTTCAATCTATGAACTTGTGATATATTTCCATTTGCTTGTGTCTCTTCAATTTATCAAGGTTTTATAATTTTAAGTGTATAGATATTTTACATCCTTGGTTAAATTTATACCTACGTATTGTATTCCTTCCTGTTGAAGCTATTGTAAATGGGAGTATTTTCTTTCTTTTTTCTTTAAATTTTATTTTATTATAAAGATGAGAGGTACAAGTCAGGATTAAGTACATAACTAATCAACATGCAAGTGAAGTTTTTGGCTACAACTGGTTGTCATCTCCCCTGGTTTAGGACCTTTGTGTTGCTGTGTGTCACCCACTTCCCTCACCAGGCAGTATCCTATGACTCCTGATCCTTCTCTTGTGCAATTGTGATTAACTTTAAAGTCCCACTATGAGTGAGAACATGTGGTATTCAGCTCTTTGTCTCTGTGACAGATCTCTAAGAATGATTGTCTCCAACTCCATCCAATTTGCTGCAGTGTCCATGACTTTGTCCTTCTTTATTATCACATAATATTCTATCATGTGTATGTATGACATTTTCTTTATCCAGCCTACTTTCAATGGGCAGTAGGGTTGGTTCCATATCTTTACTATTGTGAATAGTGTGGCAATAAACATGGCTCTGAGGTCTTTTTTGTAGAATGATTTGTGTTCCTCTGGGTATAGTCCCAGAAGGGGGATTGCTGGATTGTGTTACCGTTAGAAATCACCACACTATTTCCCAATAGAGGCTGAACTAGTTTGCACTCCCACCAATATTATTCTTCTAAGACCTGGAAATGACAGTATGAATTTGTTCAGAAATTTATATGGAAACAGAAAAGAGCTGAATACCCAAAACAATCCTCAGCAAAAGGAACAAAGCAGAAGATAGCATACTTCCAGACTTTAAACTCTACTGTAAGGCTACAATAATCAAAACAGCTAATAATCAAGAACAGGCATATAGACCAATGGAGTAGAACAGAGATTCTGGAAGCAAAAACTTGATCTCTAAACCAACTCCTTTTTACAAAGCCACTAATAACAACCACTGGGGAGAGGACATTATTTAGCAAGTTGTGCTGGGGAAACTGGCTGACCACATGCAGAAGAATGAAACAGGACTCCCACCTATCACATATGCAAAAAACAAACTCTAAAATGGATTAGAGACTTAAATGAAAAACCTCAAACTGTAAGAATCTTAGAAAAGAACACAGGAAATACTCTCATACACATTGGAGTAAGCAAACAATTCTTGATCAAATTACCAAAAGAGTATGCCATAAGAGATAAGACAGACAAGTGGGACCTTATCAAACTGAAAAATAAACTATCAAGGGAGTTGGGAGACAACCCACAAAATGAGAAAAAAAAAATTTGCTAGTGTGTTCTGACAAAGGTCTAACATCTAGGATCTACAAGGAACTCAAGCCAAAAGAAAAAAACCAAACAATCCTATTAAAAAATGGGGAATTTTTACCTTAATTTTTTTGGTATATTTCATTGTTAGTGTTTAGAAACACAACTGATTTTTGTATGTAGCTTTACATGCTGCAACTTTGGTGAAATTATTAGTTTCAATAGTTTTTTTGGTGGAGGCTTTAGAGTTTTCTGTATACAACATCATGTCATTTGCAAATTGTGACAATTTTATTTCTTCCTTTCCAACTGAATATCTTTTATTTCTTTTTCTTGCCTAGTTGCTCTTGCTAGGATCTCCAGTGCTATTTGAAGCATGAGAGTAGCATTCTTGTCTTTTTTAGTTGATATAAGAGGAAAAGGTTTGAGCATTAAACCAATGACTATTATATTAGGTGTGTGGGTTTGCCATATTTGGCCCTTGTTAAATTAAGGTATATTACTTCTATACCTAATTTGTTGAGACTTACCTAATTTGTTGAAAGGATGTTGAATTTTGACAAATGTTTTTTCTGCATATATTGAGATGATTATGTAATTTTTTTGTCCTTCATTCTGTTTATGTGGTGCTTCACATTTATTGGTCTGTATATATTGAACCATCATTACATGTCAGGGATAATTCCACTTGATCATGGTGCCCAATCCTTTTAATATTCTATTGAATTAGATTTGCTGGTATTTTGTTGAAGATCCTCGCATCCATGTTCATTAAAGATTTTGGCCTGTAGTTTTCTTTTCCAGTAATATTCTGGTTTGGCTTTGGTATCAGGGTAATGCTTGCCTAACAAAATAAATTAGGAAATGTTCCCTTCTCTTCATTTTCTGAAAAAAAAGTTTGAGATGGGTTGGTATTAATTCTTTAAATACTTGATAGACCTTTCTCATGAAAGCATCTAGATCTGGGCTTTTCTTTCTGGGAGATTTTTGATTACCAATTCAGTCCTTTTACATATCATTGATTCATTCAGATTTTCTATTCATGATGTAGTAAGGGTACATTGTAGATTTCTAGGAATTTTTCCAATTCTTCTAGGTTATCCAATTTGTTGGCATATAATTGTCTTGTGTAGTTTCTTACAATACTTTGTATTTCTATAATATTAATTGTAATGTCTCTTCTTCCATTTCTGAATTTGTTCAGGTCTTCTCTCTTTGTTAGTATAACTAAAGATTTGTTGATTTTGTTTATCATTTCATTAAACAATCTCAAGTTTGTTGATCCTTTCTATCGTTTTTCTAGTTTCTATTTCATTTATTTCTGCTCTAATTTTTATTATTTCCTTCCATCAACTGTATTTGAGCTTAATTTTGTTTTTCTAATTTCTTTATGTGTAAAGCTAGATTGCTTATTTTTTCTAATTTAGGCATTTGTTGGTATAAATTTCCCTCTTAGAACTATATCCCATGAGTTTTGATATATTGTGTTTTCATATTTGCCTGTCTCAGGATATTTTAACATTTTCCTTTGATTTCTTCTTTGACCCACTGTGTATTCAGGAACATGTTGTTTAATTTTCACATAATTGTGAATTTTCCTGCTATTGTAAGTTTCTGGTTTCATGTCATTGGAGTCAGAAAGTACACTTGATATGATTTTAATCTTCTTAAATTTGTTAAGACTTGTTTTGTGTCCCAACATATGACCTCTCCTGGGGAATGCTCTGTATGTACTTAAGAAAGATGTGTTCTACTGTTGAATGAAATAATTTGTGTATATCTATTAAGTCCATTTGGTCAACGGTATTACTCAAGTGCACTTTTTTAATATTGATTTTCTATCCAAATGTTATATCCATTGTTAAAAGTGGGCAGTTAAAATTCTCTATTAATTTGATTATATTGTTGTTCATTTCTCCTTTCAGATACACACACACACACGTATATGTATATATATATATATTAGGTGTTCTGATGTTTTATATATTTAGGTGCTCTGATGTAAAAAATATATATATATTATATAATATATGCTATATCTTCTTTAAATATTGCCAACTATAATAATATGATGTCCTTTCTTGTCTCTTGTTTCAATTTTTTACCAAAGTCTATTATGTCTGGAATAAGTAATATAGCTACCTCTGATCTTTTTTGCACAGAATATATTTTTCCATAGCTTCACTTTCAGTCTATGTGTGTCCTTAAAGCTGAAATTAGTCCTTTGTAGGCAGAATATACTTGGATACCTTCCTTTGTGAGTTAATGTTTTGTAGTGACATGCTTTGATTTATTTTATTTTATTTTTTTTTGAGTTGGAGTCTCACTCTGTCAGAATGGAGTGCAGTGGCCGCTCCCAGCCACCAGAGCCTCAACCTGCTGGGCTCCGGTGATCCTTCTGCCTCAACCTTCCAAGTAGCTGGAATTACAGGTGTGTGCTACCATGGCTGGCTAATTTTTTTTTTTTTTTATTTATTGTAGAGATGAGGTCTCGCCAAGTTGCCCAGGCGGGTCTTGAACCTGCGGGCTCAGGCAATCCACTCACCTCAGCCTCCCAAAGAGCAGGATTACAGGCTGAGCCACTGAGCCCAGCTGCTTTGATTGATTTTAAAAAATCTTTTGTGTATTAACCATTTGCTTTGTGGTTGCCATAAGGCTTATAGAAAACATATTTTAGTTATACCAGTCTTAGATAATAACAACTTGAGTTCAGTTGCATACAAAAACTCTCCACTTTTTATAACCCACTCTCTACATTTTATGTTTTTGATGTCACAGTTCACATTTTTAAGATTGTGTATTCATTAA
The DNA here is from genome assembly GCF_000164805.1 of Carlito syrichta. Classification (NCBI taxonomy): domain Eukaryota; kingdom Metazoa; phylum Chordata; class Mammalia; order Primates; family Tarsiidae; genus Carlito; species Carlito syrichta. The sequence goes on from NW_007258754.1 coordinate 373,462, forward strand.
GGAAACATTGTAGCTATATTTGTAATACTTTTGTTATTTAACCTTTATACTAGAGTTGAATATAATTTACACACTATCACTACAGTATTAGAGTGTTCTGAATTTGAATGTATATTTACTTTTACCAGTGAATTTTCTACTTTCATAGATTTTCATGTTTATACTTAGCATACTTTCATTTCCACTTGAAGAACTCCCTTTAGCATTTCTTGTAAGACAGATCTAGTGGTGATAAACTCCTTAAGTTTTTGTTTATCTGGAAATATCTTTATCTCTCTTTCATTTCTGGAGACCATCTTTGTCAGGCACAGTATTCTTGGTTTACAGTTTTTCTTTCTTTCAGCACTTTGAATATATGACCCCATTCTCTCCTGACCTGCAAAGTTTCTGTTAAGAAGTTCATGGATAGCCTTATGGGAGGTTCCCTTTCACGTGAGAATTTTTTTCTCTCATTGCTTTCAAGATTCTCTCCTTGTCTTTGCGTTTCTGACATTTGACTATAATATATCTTGGTGTATTCTTGTTTGAAGTTTATTGGAAAATTTTGAGCTTTCTACTGGACATTTGTACAAGTTGAGTGTTGTCTTTGCTTGGTGTTGCTGCCTTAGTCCATCTGTATAGCCATAAAGGAATATTTGAGGATTGATCATTTATAAGGAAAAGAGGTTTATTTAGCTTATGGTTCTGCAGACTGTACAAAAAAGCATGGAGCCAGCATTTGCTTATAGTGAGGGGCTCAAACTGCTTCTACTCATGGCCGCAAGTAAAGGGAAGCCAGTGTGTAGAGATCACTTGGTGAAAAAGAGGAAGAAAAAGAGGTGAAGGTGCCAAGTTCTTTTAAACAATCAGTTATCATGGGAACTAATAGAATGAGAATTCACTAATTACCACAAGAACAGCACCAAGACATTAAGTGGAGATCTGTCCCCATAATCCAAACTCCTCCCATCATGCCTCATCACAATATTGGGGATCAAATTTCTACATAAGAAAGGGGAAGCAGACACATTTGAAGAGAACAATCTCAAGAGGTTTCCTGGCTTTATAATATTCTACTCTCACGGGTATGAATCCATTTCTACAATAACAAATCCAACTTTGCCACAGTGAAAACTCATTAATGTGAAAACAGCACCAAACCATTTAGAAGGGATCTGCCCCGCCATGGTCCAACATCTTCCACTATACCCCATCTCCTAAAACTTCCACATTGGGGATCAAATTTCAGCATAAGTTTTGGAGGGGGCAAACAAACCATATCCAAATCATAGCAAGTATTCCTTATCCGTAGTGCCTGGGAACAGAAGTGTTTTAAATTTTGTATTTTTTCAGATTTTGGAATATTTGCATGATATTTACTGGTTAAGTATCCCTAATCTGAAAATTAGAAATCTGAAATGCTTCAGTTTGCATCGTCTTTGAGATTTATGTTGGCATTCAAAAGGTTTCAGGTTTTAGAATATTTTAGTCTTCATATTTTCACATTGGGGATACTCAATCTGTATTTTTCACCAGATTTGGGAAGTTTTCAGTTTTTATGTCTTTAAATAAGCTTTCTGGTTTTTTCTCTCATTCTTTCCCTTTTAGAGTATCCATAGTGAATGTATTTGTTTGCTTAAAGGCGTCCCATAAATTCTTTATGATTTCCTTTTTCTTTTTTTTCCTCCTCTGGAAAATTTCAAAATATCTTAAGTTTGCATATTATTTATTCTGCTTGATCAAGTCTGCTGTTGAAACTCTCAACTGCTTTTTTAAAAAATTCAATCATAGTATTCTTCAGGTTCAGAATTTCTGTTTGATTCTTTATGATTTCCTTCTTTTTGTCGAATTTCTAATTTTGTTTATATATTGTTTTCCTGATATTGTTATTTATTTATATTCTATTGCATTTCATGGAACTCTCTAATTACCTTTAATTTACTTCAAGAAAATTCATATGTATCCATTTCTTTGGGGTCGGTTACTAAAGAATTATTGTGTTTCTTTGGTTGTGTCCTGTTCCTTTTTTCCTCTCATGTTTCTTGTGACCTTGTGTTGTCTACACATTTGGTGGAGCTATTACTTTTTCCAGGCTTTATGGATAGCTTCAGGGGGAAAAAGTTTTTTCACCTGTGTGTTGGTGTGAGGGTGTTAGATGTGTAGGATTTCATGACTCTGTTATGAGAAAGGGTGCAGTGGTGTAGCCCTTGTGAAGCTGAGGTCAGCATCAACAAAAACTACAGGGGTTCTTAACAGCCAAAGCTGTGGATATTTGTGGCATGAGCAGCAGTGGAGAGGGATTTTGGGGTCCTTGGTGGCAATGTCTTCTGGGTTCCATGCATTCTCTTTTTCCCTATGTGTAGAAGTCATAGCTGAGGGGATATCTCTCCTCATTAGTTCTGCATGGTCTACCAGCAGTCACTGCAGTGCTGGGCTTCAGGGTTCAGGTACTCAGACTGGCTGCAGAGCCAGAGACCTGGGCTCAGGGACTCATGCAACTGCAGCATCTGGGTGTTGGGTTGTGGGTGCACTCACTGGGATGTGAGATTACCCATGGAGGACAGAGTTTTGGACTCTAGGGTATACCTCAGTGGTTTAGGGCTGGGCCGGGGCAGAGTGTAAAGTGACTTGTCCCCTAGAGGTTAGGGTATGGCAGAGGATAAATGGGTACTGTGGCAGCTCAGGTCCCGGGAATGGCAGGGTGTCATGGCAACCTGGGACCTGGGGAATAGGGTAGTAGCATTAAGGTCCTGGGGATGGCAGAGCAATTCATAGCCTGGGGAGCAGGGCACAGCACATTGGTGACTCTAGCTTCTTTGGATAGGGTAGCACTCTTACTGCTTAATTCCAGGGAGTGGATCACAGTGTTGACTTGGGTCCTAAGAATGGTGGACACAGCAAAAATATGACTTTGGCCTCTGCTTTTTAGAGTTTTTATTTTTTAAGCTCTAATTTAGTCTTCCCAAATTTATTCAGCGCTCTTTGATTTTTTCTTTTGTGTGAATTTGTATAACTCTAAAAGAAGATATGTATATTTTAATTCATGGTTATCTGGTTTTCCTTTCATATATTTAGATTTAATTCTACAATTGGTTCCTTCAAAATATAGGCTATGTTTTATTCTGATATGTTTCTAAGTGTCTAATGAGAGCTTTCCTTATACTAGAAAGTTACTTATATAGTGATGAGGATCTGGTTACACTTGAAGTAGATATGCTGGGTTCTGGAACCAGTGTATCTTGGATTATCTGTCTCATTCTCTTTCATTCTATTCTCAAGGACCAGATCCTAGCTTAAGGTCAATTTTACAGTTTATTTCTCTAGTATCTGTAAAAGACTCTCTTAGTTAAAATATCTTACATTATTCAAGCATTCATTTATTCATCAGCTACGAAATAAGTACCTAATATGTACTGGGTACAGCAAAGCAAAATAGATATGGACCCTGTTGAATATTGTAGTCTAATGGGTTAAAAATTCATTAAACATATACAAACACACACACATACTCTGTAATACTTGCTAATGTTGTTCTTTTGTGCGAAGTTTCTCAATAGTTTTTCATTTTCCACAGAACAGTTATTAAGGACTATTTAGTCTAAAGTTTAGAATCCTTTAGCCTTACTTGACCGACTTCCTTCCATTGTTCTCTCCCTCACTTGGACATACTGGATATCCAGCTGTTTCTGAAATTGGTGTACACTTTGCTGAATTTCAGGTTTGGGCCTCATCTTTCCTTTGCCTTGTTGTGATCACTCTATCTCCATCAGTCTTACCTGAAAGAACTTGAAGGTCTTTTTTGAATCCCATGTGGACTTCATGAAACCTCCCTATATCTTAACTCAAAGTGACCCCTTCCTCTTTTTCGCATGTATGCCTTTGCATCTACATAATGGCAGCAATTAGAGTTGTAAGAAAACTGTCCCTTTTCCTGGACTAAACTGTAAAGGCCTGGAAGGCAGGAAGACCACTTCCATAGTTGTAGAAAGAGATGGCTTAGATGAGGATTTAGTTATAGGATGACTAATTTTAAAGGTTTGGGAAGGTGGCAAGGGAGCCACAAGAGATACCACAAGAGATACTGAGGAAACACCAGACAAGTGAAGATGTCACAATTTCTGGTAGGGAAGAATGAAAGGGGGAAGAGATTTCCAGAACCACAAAGAAGACTGTTGTGTAAGCAGGCATCTATGAGAGGTCTAGCAACTTGTTGAAGGTTACATCAACCCAGGATGACCTCACAGGGAATGAACCAGGGAAAGGTATTTTCCTCCCTCTGGTTTCCTGCTCTGGCTCCCACTGGTCAAATCAGTGAGAAGGTAGAGGATATTAGACTCCAGTGATGCAATACAATTTGTCAATCTTTCATTGACAAAGAGCAGGGTGAGGAGAGATGGTGTTTTTGGAGTAGAACACAGAAGCAAATGTAGGTAAAGCTGGCACAGTGTTTTGTTCATTTTTTAAAAACTTTCCTATTCATCAGTCGGTTTATTTTCAGCACCAGTAAATGTTTGAGGTCCTATATATTTATACATTTTCTGCTTTTAGTTTTAGGATAGGTTAAACCATTATGGAAAATTTTCCCTTTGTTTATAATAATTATTTATATCGACATCTTTCTCCTTAAAGTCAATGATTCAAAGACTTGTGTGATGTATTGGTGACAGCTAAACTGTTTCTTTTGATTTTGGCTGTATGAAACATGTATATGTCTATATGAATATATATATACATGTATGTATATGTGTCTATATGTGCATCTATCCCTTTTTAACAGTAATTTAATCCACAGAGAAATAGTTGATGTTAAACAAGAGGAAGATTAATCATCATATACATCAAGGATAAATTTAAACATTAGATTGTAATATATTTAATACAGAGAATCATGCTAATAAATGTTTTATTAGAAGGATTTTTACATTCATATATAATATATGTATGTATACACATATACATTTATACTGTTTTACATACACACACACCATGATTGGAACAATTGTAGTTGTCTCCTCCCAAGGGTGGAGGAACAAGCTAATTTGGATGAATAATTTTTAGTATCATTTATACCATAGTTCATCAAGTTCAGCTAGTTACTAAAATGCATAAGCAACATCCCTCACATTGGGAGGTGGGAAAGAGCAGAAATATTGTTTATGGAGGAAGCCTCATGGGAATTGACTCTGAACATATTCATACAATCAGTAGTGCAAGGCAGTGAGAATGAAATGACTCTGCAGAGATATTGAGACTCCAGTCTCAATGTCTCAACCAGGTCTCCATGTTGCAATAAGTGTGAGGGAAGTTTGATGTCACCCTACTTGCTCCCTGAACTAAAAACCAAATCCTGCCATTACACAAGCAGAGGAAGTGCCTCAAAAAATTTCCTAGGGCTTTGATTTCAAATCATAATCAGAAAATCAGTTCCAAGTATAGATTTTGTCACATATAATTGTGAGCTGACATTGAGCTTGCTTTATTTTAGATTCTTAAAGCAGATTAAATTTATGTCAAATTAGGTTTTCTCTCCTGTTGCCATTTGAATCTTTAAGCAGCAGTTTATCAATACTGCCTCTCTGGTTTCTGGAAAAGGGTCCATTCTCCCACTGCAATGACCGACGGTTGATTTTCATGAGCCTCCTAGCTTCCCACTGATGAAAATTTAAGTAGCTTAAATTTCTCCTACAAATTACCAGTTCATTTAAAAATAAATTTGGCTCATTTTAATCTAATTCCTAATGCACAACTGCCTGGGGAGTTATTTTCAGCTTCGTTTGTTGCAGTTTGCAATTATCATGCTCCTTTTAAAGAAAAGAAAAGAAAAGTAACAGGACTATATTTTATGTGAATTACCAAAGATCTTTCAGAGAATCTCATACTTAAAGTGAATAATGGGAGGAATGGAAGACAGGATGGGTAATGATGTAGATTTGAGAAGGTCTGGCAAGAAATAGAAATAAACCATGAAGAATTAGAGGTGTAGTCCAGGTGCTAACATTTTAACTTTCTTGGGTCATGAAGATCCCAGGTCTGAACATAATGACACTTCATGTACATAATTGAAAGGGCTTGATGATTTTCTAAGCCTGCTGAGTTTTTTATTCCATTACTCTGAAGCTGCCAGCAAAATTTTACTTTGACTACTTTTGATTTGAAGAGGACAGGACTTGTGCGCTTAGTTTCTAAAATGAACAGTAATTCAGCTATTGATTAAACCAGAGGGAATTGCTTTGACTCACAAGCCCCAGATTACAAATTTAGAATTGATTTCTTACTCTTCCAAGTTCTGTATATTACGACAGTACAGGAATTACAGGAATCATTTCCCCAGCTCAAATGGAAATGCCTATCTCCAATATTCTGCAGTGTTGTTACATTTGCTGGTTTAGAAGCATCTGCAAGGTGTAAATCAAAGATTGTGGAAATTCAAGGGAAGAAAAGATGTTAGTTTGGAAAGGAGAAGACGGAGTATATACTCTGAGAAGTATTCATGACATAGGTGGCATTTGGTAGAAAGGATGGTCAGATTTAACAAGGCAGAGAGATAGATGCATTGGTCATAGATTAAATGTAGTAGCAGAGGAAGAGTAAATGATATGTTTAGAATTTGACAAGAAACTCAGTTTTAAACAGGAGTCTAGCGGGTGATAGACTTGTGCTGCAGGTCGGCCAGATGGAGAAATGCTTGACCAAAGTGTTTGCATTTTCTGCTGTGGGCAGCAAGGATCCATTAAGACAATTTGAGGAATAAAATAGTTAATCAGTTAAGACAAGACTGGGAATAATTTTTATTCCTTCAAACCTTTCTGAACAAATACCAGTATGTTGTTTTGCCACTTTGGCATTTTAATGGAGACTTTTAATTTCCCTTTTCCCCCAATTTAGAGTGAACAGAAGGAGATGTTCTTCCAAAATAATATTGACATATGAGTTAGCTTTCTACAAACATAAAAGAGGATAATTAGCAAACATATGTTTGATTTAAATTTAGGTTAAAAACACTCACATGTATTTAAAAGTGGATACCTTACCCTTTGGTTGGCAAATAGCTAATAAGAAAATCTTATTTTTATGCAGTATCTTATAAGTCTTGTATAATTCTTTCCAATACCTGAGATACTAGCAAGTACCACAATACTAAAGGTAACCAATATTTCCAATCATAATCTATATGCTTTATACAAAATATTTAATTATTACAATTCCATGAGGTAGGTACTATTATTATCCCTATTTTTCAGATGAAGAGACTAAAGCACAGAGAGGCTGAATATTGTGCTGGAGGCCACATAGCTAGTGACTGGCAGAGTTGTGTTTGTCTAGCATTTTGGCTCCAGAGTTTATGCCTCTAACCACTTTTGTAGGCTGCCTTTCCAGTGTGGAAAGAATTATAATCCAGGCCATGGAGACACAGACACAGAGACACGAGAAGTACAATGACTTACACATGGTCTTCTGGAAGTAGTAAAATATAAGGTTTTTAAGTGTACTTAAAAAAGAAAACATATCAGTGTCTAGAAATGAATGACCCTTCTTATGAATTGTAGCAAATTGAAATTTTTTACCTTTAGTAACTAACCATCACTTACTTGAAAATTTGGCTAAAGTTAGATTAACTGGATCTTTATTGGATGAATGGATGATTAGAAAGTCTGATTATGGAAATCAGTGGCAAATGCCAAGGCGGACAGCCTCTTTTAACAGTAATTATAATAAGAGAAAGATTCCTTTGATCCCTTCCCAGGCTTGGAGTCAGATACTCCTTTTCAGTGCTCTTAGCATAGCCCAGGTAGTGTTCTCACACAATGTGTCAGAAACAAATTGATGTTTATTTATTTTTCTGTATTTCTTCCATTCCTTTTCAACTGTGGTTCTCAATCTTAGCACTACTGGTATCTTGGGCCAGGTAATTATGTCCTATATATTGTAGGATGATTATCAGCATCCCTGGTCTCTCCCACTAGATGCCAGTATCATCTTCCCAGTTCTGAAAATCAAAATTGTTCCCAGGTATTGCCAACTGTCCCTCGGTAAGCAAATCATCCCCAGTAGAGACATACCTTTCTCCCTCTACCAAGCAATGACTGGTACCCTCAGTCCTCTGCAGCCAATAGGGGGCGCTGGCTCCCAAGTTAGAAGAGAGATTTTCTTAAGTTGGAGCCCAGATCTCTGGATCTGCCAACCAACCTCCATAAATCCCTTGGAATTTTATAAAAAATGTTTTATGTATGTGACTTTTTCTCAGAAGAGTCCTGAGTTTTCAAAACATTCTCAAAGAGGTTTGTGGCTTTCAAATGATTGAGACGATTCCCCTTGAGGCAATGCCAGGAATCACACATCAGAGGTTTTTTTTATCTTGAGCAGAGTGTGTGCCTCTGTATACACACACTTACAACTAAGACTAAAGCATCCCTACTGGTCAGAATACTAATACTATGCAAACTCATATTCGTAAGCGTCAGTCTTGTCCTCGAAGTGGGCCAGACCTGTTGGAATGAGGACTATTGCTAAAGGATCAATTTGTATTAAAGTATGTTTTCTATATTGAGGTGGGAGAAGGCAGGTGAGCTGGCTGTTGCTGTGGATCATGGGGTGAGGGTTGGGAACCTCATCCTAGATATTCTCCTGAAGATGACCGTAGGGCATAGCATTAGTTTCAGAGAGAGAAATTCTGGGTAGTGGAAAGTGACTATTGCAAATATTTTATTCTCTGCTTTCAATCATCTCTTGCCTCTAGACCAAAACCTCCAATTCTCAAATTAGAGGTGGTGAGATTTTACGTAAAGAGGAGGAAGAGATGGTGGTATGGATAAAAAAAAGAGAAACAAGATGAAACTTTAGAAATTGAAAAAATATAGGAGTAAGAGGAAATCTAGAGATTAATATTCACTCTCAGAAGGGTCTTTTACCTCAAGCCTTGATGTGTGGGGTTTTATACATCAGTTCCATTTTGTATTTCTTTTTCTGGAATGTGCTAAAAAAGGTAAACCGAGTCTTTCTTTTTTTTGGTTTTGATTACCAGTCCTAGTGATGAAATTAATGTGATCTAGAGCTGTGATTTTAAAAGTATGGCTGAGGTCTATCTTATCTCTTATCTCTTGTCCATCTTATCTCTTATAGCATGGGAATTTTGCGATTTGAAAAGGAATTGGCTGCCAGTTCCAATTTCCATAAGGGCGTCTCCTGCATTTTCCAAGGTTTTTATAGTTTGAGGTTTTACATTTAGGCCTTTGATCTATTTAGAGTTGTTTTTTATGTATGGTGATAGGTGGGGGTCTTGTTTTAATCTTATGTATGTTGTCAGACAGTTTCCCAGCACCATTTACTGAATATGTTCTCTTCTCCCCAGTGGTTGTTAGTGGAGGCTTTGTCGAAGAGGAGTTGGTTGAGAAACTGAAGTTTTGCTTCTGAAATCTCTATCCTGTTCCATTGGTCTATATGCCTATTATTGTACCAATATCAGACTGTTTTGATTATTTTAACCTTATAATAAAGTTTAAAATCTGGATGTGTAATACCTCTAGCTTTGTTTCTTTTGCTGAGATGTGGTACATACACATGATAGAATATTATACAACCATAAAGAAGGACAAAATTATGAACTTCACAGCAACTTGAATGGACTTAGAGAGTCTATAATACTTGGTGATCTATCACAGAAACAAAGAACCGAGTACCACATGTTCTTACTCATAAGTGGACCTTGAACAATTATCATAATACTATAAATAAGGAATTGACAGTAGTAGGAAATTGCCAGGGGAGGTGGTGGGCACACTTCATCAATAGGGGTACCTGATCTCAAACCAGGTGAAGTGGGGACAAAAGTGAGGTTCAGACTTTACCTGTACAATGACTATTTGTATACCTAACCCTAATTGTACCCCACATCTTTAAAATAAATAAAATAAGCTGGGCTTGGTGGCTCAGCCTGTAATCCCGCGCTTTGGGAGGCTGAGGTGAGTGGATTGCCTGAGCCCGCGGGTTCGAGACCCACCTGGGCAAGCGAGACCTCATCTCTACAATAAATCAAAAAATTAGCCGGGCGTGGTAGCACGCGCCTGTAGTTCCAGCTACTTGGAAGGCTGAGGCGGAAGGATCGCCAGAGCCCAGCAGGTCGAGGCTGCGGTGGCCAGGAGCGACCACTGCACTCCAGTCTGGGCAACAGAGTGATAGTCCAACTCAAAAATAAAATAAAATAAAATAAAATAAAATAAAATAAAATAAAATAAAAAAGTATGGGCTGTGGCTCACTGATGAATTTCAAGGTCTTCATGTCTCAACACAGAATAATCCAAATATGTCAGTCATTGCTTCAGTTTTGTTTAAAATTCCTTGTAATTTTGTGGTTCTTAATCTTAACATACAACCATGAACTGCTTACTTGAAATCCATTAAATGACTTATGAAAAGTTGCTGAACTTGGCATCTCTCTGTCTTCTATTATCTGAATGTTTGTTTCCTGTCCCCTCAATTCATCTGTTGAAATACTGACTCCCAATGTGGTGATATTTGGAAATAAGAGTCTTAAGAAGTAGTTAGGTAGACTATGAGGTTGGATCCCTCATGAATGGGGATTAATACTTATATAAAAAGAAGAGACACAAAACCTTCCTTTCCTTCCTCTCCCCTCCATCTCCTCCTATCCCTTCCTACCTCCTGTTCTCTTTCCTCCATATGAAGGCATAGCAGGAAGACTTGTTGACAGTTATTTGCAAACTAAAAAGTGGAATTTCACCAGAAACTGAATCTGCTAGTACCTGGTTTGGACTTCCCAGCCTTCAGAATGGTGAGAAATAAATTTCTGTTGTATAAGCCACCACATCTATGGCATTTCTGTAATAGGAGACTAAACTGAGACCCAGGAAGAGCCTTGCTAGGATTTCAAAGTAGTAGACTTGTTCTCTGTCTTTGAAGCTGAGGAAATGAAAGGGTTGTATGAGCCATCTTCCTTCCATGAGAGGAAATCTTGTTTGAAAAAGAAGCCAACTCAGAGGAAAATGAGGAGGAGATAGAGAAATAAACCTTGTGACATCATTTAATCCTCCATATCTTGCTATGACTGAAGCAAATCCCATCCTCAATTGGCATTTATAAAAGATGATAATTTCTTTTTTTATCAACCAGTAGGAGTTCTGCTTTCTGTTATTTGCCACTAAAAGATTTCTAGTGGATCCATCTACTGATTTGTCAGTCTGGTTGATCCCATAATCTTCTTATTATTACTATTTTTAATGTAGCTGGTTCTTCCTCCTCTTGAAAAAGTGTACATATATGGCCTTGGAGTGAGACAGACCTGGGTTCAAATCCCGAGTAATCTACACATTAGTTACATTACTTAAGGTATTTAACCTTCAGTGTCTTAATGTCTCCATCTGTAAGATGAAGACAATAAACCTTACCTTATAGGGTTGTAAAGAGCATTAAAGAGAATGGCATAAAATGATTTATTAAAATATTTGTTTCTTTCCTCATTTACTTGACCCTGGACCTCTAATTTTTCCTTTAATAGCCATTTCAATAAATTTATCTTCCACTTTGAAAAAAATGACAGTTATAATTTTTAAAATGCTCACATTTAAGTGATCACATATAAAATATTCACATGGTCTCATATGGGCTTCCAAACAACTTTATGAGTCTGCTGTAGAGATCTTAATTTTACAGATTAGGAGAGAAAGATTGAGAATAAATGTCTTAAATCCACAGCAAGGAAGTGCCAGAGCTAAGGTTCAAAGAACAGGCGTTCTCACATTATCTTTCTTTTTGTTTTTAACTGATCCACAGCTTTCTCAAATTAAGCAGGAAGGGCAGGCACATGGGATGGAAAAGGACTGGAACAGATTTCCGTCATCCAGAGAGGACAGGCCAGAAAATCCACCTGAATGATAGAAATGACACCGGATGTTTGAAAAGTCAAAACTATCTCCTGGGCCTCCGCTCTATTTAAAAGACTAGGAAAAGAGCTCAAAAGAAACAATGATTTCATATTAAGATTCCAAGCAGGGAGTATAAACAAAAGCACTTCCTGTCATTTTTATCACTGTAGAAGTATTGCTTTTAATTCCACTTGGTTGAGCAGATGAATTAAAACACAAGCTAGGACATAGACTCAGCAACTTCCAGGTCCCTGTCTATAGATGTCTCTTAGAAGTTGCCAGTCCTTGCTGTTCATGTTTTTCTCCCTCCTTCCCATCCCACATATGGAAGCTACTCGTGCAATTATGGGAAATTTTCTAATAATATGTTTATAATGCTCTGTATGGATTATAAAGACTACAGGACTTTGCAACTATAAAATTCTTCAAGCAATTTTCCAGCTCTGTTTTGTTACGGATAAAAGAGGCATGCATTCAGGATTGTCTGTTCTACTAGAGATAGACATATTGACTGTAGGTAGTCAGTTTCCCTGGCAACATTATCCACCTGAAAGTCTAGTCCTTCACTCATTTTAATAGTCATGCATGATGCTTTTAGGAGAGACCTGGAAATGTAGAATATTGAAGTCCAGAATAATATTGAAAATATTATTGCCTTTCCTCCAAAATTGAGGTTACAAAGCACAAGAGAATTCACAGTACTCTACTCATTAATATTTCTAACACCTTCTCATCTATTTCCTATTCTATTTCAGGAAACCATGGTGTCACACTGGAGTGTGAATCCACAAATAGCAAGGATATCTGTAGCAGACACATATTTTTGAATATTTTAAAATATATGGGCTTTAATCACAAACACTGAGCATTCTCTACTTTCTTAGAAAAATCTGTGCAGCTTGATGTGGGGGAGGTAAGGTATCAGTGATTGCTACAGTAAAATATTACTTTAATATCTGAGCTCAAGACCAGGACCATTTCTCTGGAATAGGCATACAAAGGATTTGAAAGTTTGAAAACATGAGACCCTACCTCTCTTTTTTCTTTCAGATCTGATGTCTTAGTTTGGAATCTAGGCAGAAATTTTGATGTTTCTGTATATTTTTAAATAAATCTTAATTAGCAAGTACATCTGAGGCTGTTACTTAATCTGACCTGAATCTATATTTGAGGAATGTCTTACAAACTTGCAGACAACATTGCTGGCTACCTAATCACCACATCCTGGTAGTATGTTTATATGCATTTGTCTTTTAATATTTCTACCTTTGCCTACAAAAGATTTTTAAGACTATATGCAGAGGTAATTTAGTCAACTTCAAGAAGTTTGTTAAGTTTGAGAAAAATGTTCTGTATCCACAGAGTCTACTTTTTAGGGAGGGGAAGTTAGCATTCATGTTATTTTCTGGAAAGGCTATGTTAAAAGTCATTTTGAGAAGCCCATAGGCCACACACGCTAGGTACTATGGATCTATTCACAATCCATTTCCTGTAGCTATTGCTTCCTTAGTAACTGACAACCCTGGGCCAGAGATAGTCAGAATTTTCATAGGTAGTATTTCTCTGCCAACTTGTATCTCTGACTACCAGATGTGACATGAGCACTGGCCTTAGGCTCTGTCTGTAGCATCTCTATATTAAATTCCATCTGGTTGACTGGGTAGGTTAAAATATCAGGAAAGATACAAGCTTCCAGGTTCCAGTCTATAGATGTCTCTTAGAAGTTGCCTTCCCTTGCTGTTCATGTTTCTTTCTCCCTCCCTCCCGCCCTACAGAGGCAAGGTACTTTGTATTCCTCTTTGTTTAGGAGTATCTATAACTTATATCATGTTTCCTATCTAGAGGATTCTGTATTCTGATCTGTAAAGAAAAGTTGATAAGCATAAAACAAATTTACTTCCCTTCCTTTAAAAAATGATAGAAGTTGCATTGTAAGCAGACTCTGCCATTTCCTATATAAATTTACTTGGGCTTTTTCAGCTTATAATAATTCACCATTAGATAATTCGTTTCTTTTCCTCAGGCTCAAAGATGATCAACTAGTATACAAATAAAATAGACATATTTATACCTCTGATCTGAACTATCCTGCCCCCAGAATGTTTTTTTGTTGTTGTTGCTGTTGTTTCATTGCAACTGATAAAAAAAGAGAAAAACTCTCAAAAACTTTAAGTTAATTTTGAGTTCATGCTACAACTAGGAAGTCTAAGGGTCATTTTATCTTAGTCTTTTGGTGTGACTGGATCCAGGGGCTCAAATACTTCATTGGGTTCCATCTCTTTCTCCATTTCTTGCCTCTCTTTCCCTCTGTGTAGGCTTCTAGATAAACCATCTCCCTTGCTGGCATACGCAATTCCAGCTTCACATGTCTTCAGCTTAGTGAGTTCCTTCAGTTTAGTGAATGTGGTTGCCTCTGCATTGGTGACAAGCATTAGTCCTTGGTCAGTCATTTTAGCCAGAGTAATGGGGTGCTGTGATAGGCCAGACCTGTGTCACATGCCACTTCTGGGACAGGGACTGAGTCTACCAGAAGAAGTCAAATGAGGCCCGCTGGGCAGCCTAGAAGGATATAAACTGTAATATATCATGGGCATTCAGTCAGAAGTCTCCCAAAGCAGGTTGGGAAAATTTCCTTCCTACAGTGGGCTATGGAAATCATAGCAATGTTATTTTTCTTCCTCCTGGTTTGGTTCCTTGTCAAAAAGATAATAATGATGCAATAGCTTCTAAACTTCAGTGCACCTTGATTAGTGAAAGGAACACTAGATTGCAGTTTGAGCTAGGCCCTCGGGTTTGAATGTCTGGAAGCATTTTGAGAACCAAGGCTGGTTCAAAGTGCTTGGAGGCCACTTTAACTTTCCTCTGCTTTTCCACCATGTACTTGGCTGTAGATTGCTTTCCCTAACTCCTCCGGGCACCATGCAGATCAACAAATTAATGTTCCCAGCTACCTTAATAACCTTTTGTCTAAGGGATTAAATACTTCACAACAATGCTTTCCTTGGCATTCTTTCCTGTGTAATTCTAAATTAGAGATTGTTTCTGTTTCAGTGCTAAAAAATAAAAGTTGTTTCCTCACCCTCCTCTTTTTCTTCTATATCTTTAAAAATACACTATGTACTTAGGCAGTGTTAATGTTAGTAATATTGCATAGCTCTGAGCTCACAGTTCAGGTCACCTGAAATTCTCCCCAGTCTCATTCTTTGTTCTGAATCTCAGATCCCCTGTGTGTGATGTATTATTCACTGTAAGATTCTCACAGATCAAGATGCATTATTTACAAGGTGGTAGGATTTCTGAAATTCCACAAGCTTTCTTGTGAGTTCATAAATAGCATGCTGGGCTAGACTGGATTTCTGAGTACAGCTTGCACCAGTGTCATGATTTATTGGCTTCTTTATTTTCTGGATGATATTTTGTCTCCAATTTTTGAATATTCTGGCAAGATAAATTTTGATGCTTTGTATATTAATATAGTCTACAAATTTTGTTCCTCTATAATTTCTAGAATTAATGGTATTCAGCTATAGGCATAATAAACTAAACCATGGTGTATGTGCAGGGGAAACCCAATCCAGAGGAACCCAATCTCCAGAAAAGCATACAAGAGTTTACCTCTGGAGAGCAGTAGAGTGATGCATCCCATAGTGAGAGTTTGTGGGCACTTTCGTTTGTATTAACTTGTGAAAAAATTGATTCTAGAACTTTATTTTTAAGGCTTGCATTCAATGTCATTGGACTATAATGTGAATAAGACTGAAATTTTGGTGCTCATGCGAATTCCAACAAATTTAGGCTTCTCTAATTCCTGGTAAATGTTTAACCATCAACTTTTCTTGGGGAAGATGGGGTGGTAACAGCCATGATTTGTGGCATTTGCCAATTTCTGTGGTGCGAATGGCTGATTTCAAGCTACCAATTTGCTGTCTCTGCATGTGGATTTAGTAGGAGATGTATATAGTTGGCTCATGCAAGCTGGATCCAGCACACCATCATGAGCTCTTGTCATTGTCATTCACAGTCTGCATTGTCAGTTTTATTGTCAGGTGTACACATCTTAATTCCTCTTTAACATTCTAGCAACCAGAGAATGCATGTCTGTTACTTGTCTACCCACATTGCATTCAACTTAATATCCTAGACATTTTAACTTTTTTTGATGCTATCAGATCATATTCACTTTTTAAATGAAAATTGGCTATTGAAGAATAATGTACATACAGAGAAGTACACAAATTTTCAGTGAATTATTGATTTTTATCAATGAGTTGTTAGAATTACAGTGTAGCCAGACCCTAGATCGAGAAATAAAACATTACCAGCTTCCTAGAAGCTTCTTTGTACCTGTCATTAGCCTTTTGCTGTCCCGAGTTCTAATGGTATAGGTTAGCTTCACCTGTTTTTGAAACTTCTTTTAAGTGGGTCTTTATAGTATGTAATCTTTTATGTGTGGATTCTTTTGCTCTGTGTCATGTGTATGTGATTTATACATTTTTTTGCAGGTAGCTGTACTTCAGTCTCACTGCCATATTTATTATGCATCCTACTGTTGATGGACATTAGAATTGTTTCCAGGTTTGGACTGTTGGGAATAGGGATATTATGTTCACCCTAGTATGTGTCTTTGGTGAATGCATTACATAGTTCTGTTTGGTATATGTACAGTAGCTGAACTGGTAGGTAAAGTGTCATGCATGTATCATAATGTTTTAGATCCTAAAGACATCCTGATATGGGGGCAAGTATGGAGGGAGGAATGGGGCTGATGTCTGTGTGCATGGGGTGTTTCATGGGTTCTTGACTTTACCACAAGAAAGAATTCAAGAGAAAGTAACAGAGAAAATCAAAGTATAGCTTATTGTAGAGTGGAAAACATATTCAAAGGAGAACACAGGTATCTTAGAGAGAAAGACATATGTTTGTCTTTAACAAGAAACTTTATAGAAGTTCACAACAATGGTTAAACAAACTGTTCCATAAGCTAAGAGAGGTGGGCTGTAGGTATCTGGTCATGAGTTTTTATTATTATCTCTTAAGTTTACATGTGTCACAAAGTCACAAGGGTCCTCTAAATAATGGAAAGTTGCTGCCTAAATAGATCTGGACTTTCCTTAGAACATCACGACTCTGCACTTTCAGTAATTCTTCATTGTTTCTGTGATTTACTGCCCTGGTATTTCCACATTCCAGGCTACAAGGTGGTCAGGTCTGATATGCCTGGGTAGACTATTGAAGGTCTTGTTTTGGTAAGAGAGATGTCTGAATGCTTAACCACTCTGTTCCTTAATTAAATAAACTAGCCTGCCTAAGAAAACTTGCCTAACTACACCTAAACCATGTGCTATGCTAACCATGCTTACCTCAGGATTACAGTTAGACTGTGGTTGGGGAGGATGGATTTATTTGACCATAAAAATACTTATTCATCTATAAATTTACTTATTCTAGTGTAAAAAAGAAAAATCACTACGTAGACTGAACTTGAGTGGGATGGTAGTGATTAACTGGTGCTTGTGCATATCAAGAAAATTCAAAATAGTGAATGGAAGTTGGTGCAGTGTGACTTTGAGGAGTCTAGGAAGCATTAACATTTGGAAATTTAGGCAGATAAATAATCATAACCAGAGAAGAAATTTACTGATTCAAATAAACATTTATTGAATACCTACTATGCACCAAACACTGGAACTAGGTACTAGTGATACTATGGTGCTATTATGGTACTAGTGATACTAAGGTGCTGTTATGGTAACTAAAACTTTGTTGTACTTTCAGGAACTTATACTGTAGTTATAGAGGGAGACAATCAGCCAGGAAACCATTGGTTATACATGTAGTAAGTACATTAATAAGGACATGGTAAGGTGAGAAGTAGGCATGTCATAATTTGTCTTAGGCTGGGGCTGGGAAATGGGCAGTGAAATGGTTCAGAGGAAACAGTCATAAAGGTAGACTTTCTGAAGGTAATTGTGCCTTAGCTCAGACCTAAAGAGTGAGTAGGATAGGTAGGGGGGAGGGTTTGTCAGGCTGCAGAAATAGCATACACAATGAAGCCGAGGAAAACATCATGAAGAAGGGGAATGGGAGATGATTTACAGTGTGATGGATGTAGTGTAGACTGAGTAGAAGAAGAGGACATTTAGAGATGAAACTGAAGTGGAAGGAAATGTCAGATCATGAAGTATCATTTATTTCTGTTAAGATTTTTGTGCTCTATTCTAAAACAAATGGCAAACTGTTGACATTTATTTTTATTTGTATTTTTTGGTATTTTTAAATTTTATTTTAAAGATGTGGGGTACAATTCAGAATTAGGTAGATAAATGGTTACTGTACAGGTAAAGTTTAGGCCTCCCTTTGGTCCCCACTTTTACCTGGTTGGAGATCAGCTACCCTTATTGATGTTATATGCCCCATCCTCTCCTGGTAGTGTCTCACTACTACCAATCACTTTCTTGTTAGTATTATGATTAATGTTCAGGGTCCGCTTATGAGTGAGAACATGTGATACTTGGTTCTTTGCTTCTATGATAGATCACTGAGTATCATAGACTCTAAATCCATCCAAGTTGCTGTGAAGTCCATAATTTTGTACTTCTTTATGACTACATAATACTCCATTGTATATATGTACCACATTTTTTTTTAAATTTTAAAGATGTGGGGTACAATTCAGGATTAGATATACAAATGGTCATTGTACAGTTAAAGTTTAGGTCTTCCTTTGGTCCCTACTTTGCCTACTTTCAGAGCAGGTACCCCTATTAATGCTGTGTTTCCCCAACCCTGGCAGGTTCCAGCTACTGTCAATCCCCTTCTTTTAGTATTATGGTAAAGGTTCAGGGTCCACTTATGAGTGAGAACATGTGATACTTGGTTCTTTGTATCTATGATAGATCACTGTGTATTATGGACTCTAAATCCATCCAAGTGGCTGTGAAGTCCATAATTTTGTCCTTCTTTATGGCTGCATAATACTCCATTGTGTATATATACCACATTTTTTTTTTTTTTTTTTAAATAATTAATCAGT
>NW_007258755.1:0-8314 GCF_000164805.1 Carlito syrichta
AGTCAGCTAGTTGAGTCAGCTGTTTATGCTGCTGGCTAGCTAGATAGCTAGGCAATCAAGTCAGCTGGATAGCCCAGCTGGCCAGCTAGTTAAGTCAGGTAGTTGAGTTAGGTGGCTAACCAGCTGGCTAGATAGTTAAGTCAGCTTGTTAAGTCAGTTGTCCATCCAGCTGGCTAGCTAGTTAAAATGCTAGTTATGTCAGATGGGTAGCCAGCTGGCTCGCTAGTTATTTTAGCTATTTAAGTAAGCTGGCTAGCAAGATAGCTAGCTAGTTATGTCAGCTAGTTAGGTCAGCTAGCTATATTATAGTTAGTTAGGTAGCTAATTAGTAAATTCAACTAGTTAAGTCAGCTGGCTAGATAGGCAGCTAGCTAGTTAAGTCAGCTAGTTGAGTCAGTTGACTAGCTAGTTAATTCACTTAGTTAATTCAGCTGGCTAGCCAGCTGCCTAGCAACATAACTACCTAGTTAAGTCAACTGGCTAGCCAGCTAGCTAGCTAGTTAAGTCACCTAGTTAAATCCGCTCACTGGCCAGCATAATAACTAGGTCGTTAGGGAGTTAAGTCAGCTGACAAGCCAGCGGGCTATGTAGGTAGGTAGCTATTTAAGTCAGCTGGCTAGCAATCCAGCGTCTAGTTATGTCATGTACTTAAGTCAGTTGGCTATCCAGCTGTCTAGATAGGTAGTTAGTTAAGTCTGCTGGATAGCCAGCTGGCTACTCTGTTAAGTCAGCTAGCTAAGTCAGCTGGCAAGTCTGCTGGCTAGCTAAGTAGCTAGGCAATCAAGTCAACTGGCTAGCTAGTTAAGTCAGCTAGTTAAGTAAGCTTGCTAGTCAGCTTGCTAGCTAGTTAGCTAGCTAGTTATGTCAGCTGTATAACCATCTGTGTAGATAATTAAGTCACATAGTTAAGTCAGCTGACTAGCCCACTGGCTAGCTAAATATCTTACTATTTAAGTCAGATGGAGAGACAGCTGGCTAGCTAGATAAGTCACCTAGGTAATTCAGTTATCTTTGTAGCAAGCTAATTAATTCAGCTGGCTAGAAAGCAGGCCAGCTAGTTAACACAGCTAGTTAAATCAGCTGGGAAGCCAGCTGGCTAGCTAGGTAGTGACCTAGTTAAGTCAGTAGGCTAGCCAGCTGTCTAGATAATTAAGTCCGCTAGTTAAGTCAGCTGGCTATCGTGGTGGCTGGAGAGGTAGAGAGCTACTTAAGTCAGCTGACAAGACAGCTGGATAACTAGTTAAGTCAGCTGGTTTAGTCACCTGGCTGGCCAGTTGCCTACCTCATTAATCAACTTGTTATGTCATCTGGCTAACAAACTGGCTAGCTAGTTAAGCCACCATGATAAGTCAATTGGCTAGCTTCTCACTAGCTAGTTAAAAAGCTAATTAACTGAGATGGCTAGACAGCAGTCTGCCTAGTTATTCCAGCTAGTTACGTCAGCTGGCTAGCTAGGTAACAAGCTAATTAAATCAGTTAGTTTTGTCTGCTAGCTAGCTAGCTAAGTAGCTAGTTATGTAGGCTAGCTAGCTAGATAGCTAGCTAGGTAGCTAACTAGTTATTTCAGCTAGTAAATGCAGATGGCTTGGTAGGTAACAAGCAAGTTAAGTCAGCTAGTTAAGTCAACTGGCTAGCTAATTAAGTCAGCTGGCTAGCCAGTTGCCTAGCTGGGTAGCTAGTTAGTTAAACCAGATGGCTAGCCAGTTGGCTAGCTAGTTAAGTCAGCTCACTAGCCACCTGTTTAGATAGGTAGCTATGGAGTTAAGTCAGGAAGCAAGCCAGCCGGATACGTAGGTAGCTAGCTAGTTAAGTCAGCTGGCTAGACACCTGTCTAGCTAGTGATGTTAGCTAGTTAAGTCAGGTGGCTAGCCAGCTGGCTAACTAGTTAAGTCTCCTAGTTGCTAAGTCAGCTAGTTATTCAATTGGCTAGCCATCTAGCTAGCTAGTTAAATCATCTGGGTAGTCAGCCGGCTTGCTGGTTAAGTCAGCTAGTTAAGTCAGCTGGCTAGCTCCTTTGCTAGGTAGGTAGCTAGCTAATTAAGTCAGCTGGCTAGCTACCTGGCTATCTACTTATGTCAGCAAATTAAGTGAGCTGGCTAGCTAGGTGGCTAGCTAGTTAAGCCAGTTGGCTTGCCGGTTGGCTATCTAGTTTATTCAGGTAAAGTCAGCTGTTTCTTTGGCTGGCTAGCTAGTTTTCTGACAAGGTAAGACGGCTGGTTATCAGGCTGGTCAGGAGGTGGCCAGGTAGTTAATCCGGCTGGCTAGCCGGCTGACCAGCCAGGTGGCTACCTAGTTAAGCCAGCTGGCTCTCCGAATGTCCAGCCAGCCAGTGGGTTATTGAAGCCAGCTGGCTAGCCAGCTGGCATCACCGCTAGCTATCTAGCCAGCTGCCTAGCCAGCTAGCCAGCCAGGTTGCTAGCTAATTAAGCCAGGTGGCTAGCCAGCTACCAGCTAACTAGCTAGTTAGCTATATAAGTCAGCCAGCTAGCCAGCTAGCTAGTTAAGTCAGCTAGCAAGTCAGCTAATTCTTCAGCTAGTGAGTTAAGTCAGCAAGCTAGTCAGATTGCTAGTCAGCTAGCTATTTGAGTCAGGTATCAAGTCAGCTGGCTAATCAGCTAGATAGTTAGGTTAGCTAGCCAGGTAACTAGCCAGTTATCTAATTAGTTAAGTCAGCTAGCTAGACAGCTAGTTAGCTTGTTTGCTAGATAATTATGTCAACCAGATAGGCCACTAGCTAATAATCTAGCTAGTAAAGTCAGCTCGCATATCAGCTAGTAACTTAGCTATCTATTCGGCTACCAACTCAGCTAGTTTGGCAGCTAACTAGTGGGCTCGCTCGCTTTCCATCTGATGAGCTAAATAGTCTGCTCTCTCACCTGACAACCGATCAGCAAACTAGTCGGCTCGATAGCCACCCAAAAGGTCAGCTGACTTGTTGGCTTGCTCGCAGGCCAACAGGACAGCTAACTAGTTGGCTTGATAGCCAGCCGACTAAGTCAGCTCATCAGTTGGCTCGCTCACTGGCCGACTACTTAAGGTAGCTCCTGCATCAGCTCACTAGCCGGCCAACAAGTTAAGTCTGCTCACCAGTCAGCTCACACACCAGCCGACTGGTTATGTGAGCTGACCAGTCGGCTCACTTGATGGCAAACTAGTTAAGTCAGCAGACCAGTTGGCTAACTCACTGGCCGACTAGTAAAGTCAGCTAAATGGTTGGCCGACTAGCCAGCCAACTAGTTAAGTCAGCTAAACAATCAGCTGACTAGTCGGCCAACTTGACAGCCGACAAGTTAGCTCAGCTAATTAGACGGCTGGCTAGTGAGGTCAGCTAAACTGTCGGCCAACTAGTAGGCCGACGAGTTAGGTCAGCCAACCAGTAGGCAACTTGTAAACACTGATGACTAGTGGTACAACTCGTTAGTCAACTAGTTAACCCAGCTAACTATACTGCTGACTAGTCGGCCGACTCGTTAAACCAGTAAATAGACTGCCGAGTAGTCAGCCAACGTGTTAAAAAAGCTAAGTCGTCTGCCAACTCATCAACCAACAAGTTGAGTCTCCTAGATAACTCATAAACCACCTTGTTAAGTCAGCTAGTTAACTCGCTTACCAACTAGTTAAAACAACTAGCTAACTCATTAACTAACTCAAGTCAGCTTGCTTTCTCGTTATCCAACTATTTAAGTTAGCTAGCTAACTCAGTTAGCTGACTAGCTAGCAAGCTAAGTCAGCTAGCTAAGACAGCAATGATCACTAGTTAGCTAATTATTTAAGTCACATACTTAAGTCTGCAACCTAAATAGTTAGCTAAATATTAAAGCAGTTAGTTATTCAGCTAACTAAATTGTTAGCTAGCTATTTAATTCAGGTAGTTGTCAGCTATCTCACAAGTTAAATCAGCCAGTTAAGTCACCTAGCTAAGTAGTGTCAGCTAGTTAAGTCAGCTAGATAAGTCAGCTTTCA
This sequence comes from Carlito syrichta, assembly GCF_000164805.1. Taxonomy (NCBI): domain Eukaryota; kingdom Metazoa; phylum Chordata; class Mammalia; order Primates; family Tarsiidae; genus Carlito; species Carlito syrichta. The sequence goes on from NW_007258755.1 coordinate 3,964, forward strand.
AATTTAGTCAGCTGGTTAAGTCAGCTAGCTAGCTAGTTAACAAATGGGTTGAGTTAGTTGGTTGAGTAGGCTAGCTAGCTAGTTAGCTAAAGATTTAAGTCAGATGGTTGAGTCAGCTAGCTAGCTCTTTAGCTAACGAGTTAAGTCACACGATTTAGTCAGCTAGCTAGCACGTTTGAAAATGAGTAAGCTTACTAGTTAGCAAGCTGGTTAAGTCAGCAAGCTAGATAGGTGGCAAACTATTTAAGTCAGCTTGTTAGCTAGGTAGCTAGCTGGTAGAAACTGTTTAAGTCAGCTGGCTAGACAGGTAGCTAGCTAGTTAGCTAACTGTTAAAGTCAGCTGGCCAGCTAGGTAGCTAGCTAGTTAACTCAGCTATTTAAGTTAGTTGGCTAGCTGGCTAATTCAGCTAGTTAAGAGAGCTGGCTAGCCAACTGGCAAGGTAGGTAGCTAGCTAGTGAAGTCAGCTAGATAGCAACCTGGCTAGCTAATGATGTCAGTGAGTAAAGTCAGCTGGCTAGCTAACTGCCTAGTTGGCTAAGTCAGCTAATTTAGTCAACTGTCTAGCCAGCTAGCTAGGTAGATAGCTAGCTAGATATGTCAGCTTGCTAGCCAGTAGGCTACCTGTTCAAGTCAGCTAGTTAAGTCAGCTGACTAGCCTGCATGCTTGGTAGGTATCTAGTTAGTTAAATGAGCTGCTAGCCAGCTTGCTAGCTTAAGTCAGCTGGCTAAGTCAGTTGTCTAGCCAGGTGGCCACATAGGTAGCCAACTGTTTAAGCCAGTTGGCTAGCCAGATAAATAGCTGGTTAAGTCAGCTAGCTAAGTCAGCTGGCAACCAACTGCCTAGCTAGTTAAGTAAGCTCGCTAAGTCAGTTGGTTATACAGATTGTTAGCTAGTTAAAAAGCTAGTTACGTCAGATGGTTAGTCATCTGGCTAGCTAGTTATTTCAGATAGTTAATTCAGGTGGCTAGCTAGGAAGCTAGCTATATGTCAACTAGTTATGTCAGCTTGCTAGCTAGTTAAGTCAGTGAGTTAAGTCTGCTGGCTAGCTAGATAGCTAGCTAGCTTGGTAGATAGTTAAGCCACCTAGTTAAGCCGTTTTGCAAGCTAGGTTGCTAGCTGGTTAAATCAGCTAGTGAAGTCAGCTTGTTAGATATTTAAGTCAATGTGTTAAGTCAGTTGGCTAACCAGCAGCATAGCTGGGTAGCTAGCTAGTTAAGTCAGCTGGCTAGCCAGTTAGCTAGCTATTTATGTAACCTAGTTAAGTCAGCTAAATAGCCAGCAGGTCAACTATGTAGCTAGGTAGTTAAGTCAGCTAGCAAGCCAGTGGGCTACATAGGTAGCTAGCTAGTTAAATCAGCTGGCTATCCAGATGACTAGCTAGGTAGCTAGGCAGTTAGGTCAGTTGGCTAGCCAGTTGGCTAGCTAGTTAAGTCACCTAGTTAAGTCAGCTGGCTAGACAGCTAGAACGCTAGGTAGTTAGATAGTTAAGTCAGATGTCTAGCCCACTGGCAAACTAGTTAAGCCACCTAGTTAAGTCAGGTGGCTATCCAGCTGGCTAGCTAGGTAGCTTGCTTCTTAAGTCAGCTGGCTCGACATCTGGCTAGCTAGTTAAGTCATCTAGTTAAGTCAGCTTGCTAGTCAGGTGGCTAGCTATATAGCAAGCTCTTTAATTCAGTTGACTATCAAGCAGGCCAGCTATTTTAGTCAGTTAGTTAAGTAAGCTGTAGAGCCAGTTGGCTAGCTAGGTAGTGAGCTAGTTAATTCAGTTGGCTAGCCTGCTGTCTAGCTAATTAAGTCAGCTAGTTAATTCAGCTGATGAACCAGCTAGCTAGTGAAGTCAGCTGTCTAGCCAGCTCTCTACCTAGTTAAGTAACCTCATTGTGCCATCTGGCTAGCTGGTTGCCATCTAGTTCAGTCAGTTGGCTAGTCAACTGGCTAGCTAGGTAGCAAGCTAATTAAGTCAGCTGGCTAGCTGGTTGGCTGGCTAGTTCAGTCAGCTACTTCATTCACCTGACTTCCTAGCTGGCTAGCTAGTTAGCTAGCTAGTTAAGTCTCCTGACTAGCCAGCTGGCTAGTTGGTTTAGTCAGCTAGTTAATTCAGTTGGACAGCCAGATGACTAGCTAGTTAAGTCAGTTAATTAAGTCAACTGGCTAGATGTTAAGTCAGTTATTTAAGTGAGCTGGCTGACCAGCTTCCTAGCAGGGAAGCTAGCCAGTTAAGTCAGCTGGCAGGCAAGTTAAGTCACCTAGTTAAGTCAGCTCACTGACCAGCAGGTTAGCTTGGTAGTGAAGTAGTTAAGTCATCTGGCAAGCCAACAGGCTATATAGGTAGGTAGCTAGTTAACTGAGCTGGCTATCCATCAAGCTCTCTAGTTATGTCAGCTAGTTAAGTCAGCTCACTATCCAGTTTTTTAGCTAGATAGCTAACAAATTAAGCCTGCTGGCTAGTCAGCTAACTACTTTGTTAAGTCAGCTAGTTAACTCAGCTTGATAGGCTACAGACTAGCTAAGTAGGTAGGCAATTAAGTCAGCTTGCTAGCCAGCTAGCCAGCTAGTTAATTCAACTAGTTTAGGCAGCTGGATACCCAGCTGGTTAACTAGTTGAGTCAGCTCGTTAAGTCAGTTGTCTAGCCAGCTGGCTAGCTAGTTAAAAAGCTTGTTACATCAGATGGGTGGCAAGTTGGCTCGCTAGTTATTTCATCTAGTTAAGTCAGCTGACTAGCTAGGTAGCTAGCTGGTTAAGTCAGCTTGATATGTCAGCTAGCTAGCTTGTTAAGTCAGCTAGTGTAGTCAGCTAGCTATATTATAGCCTGCTAGGTAGCTAGCTAGTTAAATCAGCTGATTAAGTCAACTGGCTAGCTAGGTATTAGCTAGTTAAATCAGCTAGCTAAGTCAACTGTCTAGCTATTTAAGTCAGTTAGTTAAGTCACCTGGGTAGCCAGCAGCCAAGCAGGATAGCTAGCTTAAGTTAGCTGGCTAATCTATTGGTCAGCTAGCTAAGTCACCTAGTAAAGTCAGCTTGATTGCCAGCAGTTTTGCTAGGTAGTTAGGTAGTAAAGACAGCTGGCAAGCCAGTGGGTTTTGTATGCATCTACCTAGTTAAGTCAGCTGGCTAGCAATCCGGTGTCTTGTTATGTCAGATAGTTAAGTCAGCTGGCTATCCAGCTATCTAGCTAGGTAGTTAGCTAGTTAAGTCTGCTGGCTAGCAAGCTGGCTACTTCGTTAAGTCAGCTAGTTAAGTCAGCTGGCTAGCCTCCTGGCTAAATACTTAGCTAGGCAATTAAGAAATCTGGCTAGCCAGCTGGCTACCTAGGTAACTAGCTAGTTATGTCAGCTGGCTAGATGTCTTGCTAGATAATTAAGTCATCGAGTAAGTGAACTGGCTAGCCGACTGGCTAGATATGTGGCCAGATGGTTAAGGCAGCTGACTAGCCAGATGGATATCTAGTAAAGTCAACTTCTTAAGTCTGCTGGGTAGCCGGCTGGCTTGCTAGGTGTCTGGTAATTTAAACTGGATGGTTAGCAGGTTGGTCTGGTATTTGGCCAGCCAGTTATGCTGGCTGGCTAGCTGACTGACCAGCAGGTGTGTTGGCTACTTAAGCCAGCTGGCTATCTGACTGTCCAGCCAACTGGCTGGCTATTTAAGCCAGCTGGCTAACCAGGTGTCCAGCCCACTAGCTAGCATCGTGGGTAGCTAGATAGTTAAGTCAGCAGGCTATCCAGCTGGCTAGCTAGGTAGCTAGGCAGTTAAGTCAGCCTGCTAGCCAGCTGGCTATTTAGTTAAGTCACCTACTTAAGTAAGCTGGTGAGACAGCTGGCTAGCTATGTAGGTAGATAGTTAAATTAGCTGTCTAGTCCACTGGTTAGCTAGTTAAGGCACCTAGTTAAGTCAGCTGGCTAGCTAGGTGGCTTGCTACTTAAGTTAGCTGGCTATTCAGCTGGCTAGCTATATAGCAAGGTAGTTAATTCAGGAGACTACCAAGCAGGTCAGCTATTTAAGTCAGCTAGTTAAGTCAACTGGCTATCCAGCTGGTTATCTAGGTAGCTAGCTAGTTAAGGATGCTGGCTAGCCAGCTGGCTACTTCATTAAGTCAGAGAGTTAAGTCAGTTGGCTAACCAGATTGCTAGCTAGGTAGCTAGGCAATTAAGCCACCTGACCAGCCAGCTGTCCAGCTAGTTACGTCGGTTAGTTTAGTCTGCTGGCTAATCAGCTTGCTAGCTAGTTAAGTCAGCTTTTTAAGTCACTTGTCTAGCCAACTTGCTATCTAGTTAAAAAGGTACTTATGTCAGCTGGGTAGCCAGCTGACTAGCTATATAGCAAGCTAGTTAATTCTGCTGACTAGCAAGCA
>NW_007258756.1:0-872 GCF_000164805.1 Carlito syrichta
CCAGGAAAGTCCAGGGACACATCTCTCACCCGGGGACATCACTTTCCACTCAATCCCCATTTTGTCTGGCTCTACAACCAGTCGCCCTGTAAACACAATATGCCTAGATGAGAATCTGTGTATGATTCTGATGTTTTCGGAGACAGGGTCTGGCTGTGTGTCCCAGGCTGGGGCCTGGGGACACGACCACCATTCACCGCCAGCAACGAAATTTCGGGATGTGATGATCCTCCAACCCCAGCCTCTGGAGTGGCCGGGACAATTGGCACCTCGACCCCAGACCCCCTGTTTGGATGGGTGCGGAGATGGGGTCTCCCTGCCTGGCCCAGGCTGGCCTTGGACTCATGGGCTCCAGTCATCCTCCTGCCTTGGCCTCTTCGAGTGCTGGGATTCAAGGCATTAGTAGCTGTGCCAGGCTTTCTGGTTGGTTTTTGTTGAAGGACCGGGTCCAGGCTCAGGAGCTCAGACTCATCATCCCAGCATTTTGGGAGGCCAAGACCAGTGAACCGGCCCAGCTGGTGGATGGAGACAAGCCCAGGCATCTTGGTAAGATCCCATCTCTTCTCTCAATTCCAAATGAGCCTGGTGTTCTGGCATGCACTTGTCGTTCCGGTTCCTTGGAAGGCCAGGTAAAGGCACGACAGACTGACGGGGTGAGGCTGTGGTGGCTGAGCACGAGACTCCACTCTCCAGCCTTTGTGACAGAGTAAGACTATGACTCAAAGAAAAAAAAGAAAAAAAAAACAACATCCATTTGTGTATGGAGTTAGGATCACCGTGAAAAGACACAGATTACTTGGGAAGGAGACCCCCTCCTTGGGCATAGATTTCCCGACAGATGGTGGATCGGCAGACAATCAGGCTGTGGCTTT
>NW_007258756.1:1822-2555 GCF_000164805.1 Carlito syrichta
CCTGGCTGGGTTCCTGATGGCTCTCCTCTCCAAGGAGAGAAATGTGTCCCAGGCAGACCAAACCTCTGAATCAGCAACGAGGCCTTTGGACAAAAAAGTCCAGGTAAAAATCCCTTAGCCAAGGACATTTCTTCACTGCCAATCCAATTTTTCCCGGTTGTAAAGCCAGTCACCCTGTGAACACACAATGCACAGTTGAGAATATTTTTGGACAGAGTCTGGCTCTGTGTCCTGGTCTTGGGCCCATGGACATGACCCTTATTCACCACCAGCCTCAAAATTGCGGTCTCAGGCGATCCTCCCGCCTCAGCATCCGGAGTGGCTGACCAATGGGCACTTCGACACCAGACCCCCTGTTTGGGTGTGTGCAGATACGGGGTCTCCCTGCATTGCACAAGACTGACTTTGTTCTGCTGGGCCCCAGACATGCTCCTGACTCGGTCTCCCAGAATGCTGAGATTCCAGGCATACACTGCCACATCTAGCCTTCTGCTTTGTTTTTGACGTTGGGTCGAGTCTGGTCTTGGGGCCTCAACCTCTTCATCCCAGTGCTTTGGGAGTTCAAGGCTAGCAGGCAGCCCAAGGCCAAGGGACAATACCTGTCCGGGACCCTCAGTGAGAACTCCTCACTACCATCCATCCCAAATTTTCCTGGTGTGGTGGCGCGCACCTGTCCTTCTGGCTCCTCAGCAGGCTGTGGAAAATCTCTCCAGAGCTCGATGGCCTGAGGCTG
>NW_007258757.1:0-345 GCF_000164805.1 Carlito syrichta
TTGGGAATATACCTGGAGGAACTCAAATCATTCTACAAAAAAGATACCTGCACACGTATGTTTGTTGCAGGTCTATTCACAGTAGCAAGAACATGGAACCAACCATGTTGCCCATCGAAGCTGGATTGGATTTTTAAAATGTGGTACATATACACAATGGAATATTATGCAGCCATAAAGAAAGACAAACATACAGACTTTGCCACAACTTGGATGGATTTAGAGTTGATCATACTCACTGATCTATCACAGAAATAAAGAACAGAGTACCAACCGGGCTCAGTTGCTCAGCCAGTAATCCCACGCCTTTGGGAGGCTGAGGTGAGTGGATTGCCTGAGCCCGTG
>NW_007258757.1:933-1332 GCF_000164805.1 Carlito syrichta
AAGTGGACCTTGAACAATTATCATACTATAAGAAAGGGATAGGCAGTAGTGGGAAATGGTTAGAGGGGCATAACTCATCAACAAGGGTACCTGCATGATCAATGTTTATATATGTAACCCTGAAATGTACCCCACATCTTTATACTAAAAATTTAAAAAAGGAAAGTGACGTTCTATGCCAAACCAACAGCAAAAAGAGACTGCGCCTATGTCTTACTATGTCATTCCTCTTCTTTCCTTAAAAGTCAAGTTTCTTGAAACAGTAACCTGGGTTTCGTTTTCCAAGTCACCAGCCCAAATACAATCTGGTTTCTATCCTGGTCACACCTCTGTTTTCATCAGTCACCAATGTATTCCAGTTGCTACATCCCAAGTAGAACCATCAGCTTTAGCTGGCAA
>NW_007258757.1:1892-3552 GCF_000164805.1 Carlito syrichta
TCTTTCAGATTCTCCCTTCTGTGATTCCTAAAGTTCTTCCCAGTCTTCATCCATGTCCTTGGTGTATAAAGTAAGACCCTCAAAACTCTTATCCAGTTTACTCAAATACAATGATGGGTCACAAGCAATGAGAATACTTTCTGAGAAATGCATCACTAGGCAATTTTGTGGTTGTACAGACATCATGGAGTAGAGATACACAAATCTCTGTGGTACATCTATTTTTATTGATATATATACATATATATTTATATATATATATACACACATATACAATATATACATATATTGATATATATATGTAGGTATATATATATATATACACATATATATATTTCAAGTAGAAAACCAAGTTTTCCAGCACCTTGGTGAACATCAGTCAACTCCCCTGCCTGATCTGCACTGCCAGCATCAAGTGCCTTTTCTTCAGAAACCAATGGAGCATGAGAACACAATGCTCCATTGTGTTCTCATGGAACCATGAGGCCCATTGTTGACCGAAATGTCATTGTGCACACATAACTGTAGTTTTTAAATAAACCCCCATCATATCCTGCTTCGTTCCTTCCCAATGCATTCTCAAAAACTTCCAAAGAGCTTTTCTAATTTGTAAATCCATCCACATTAATCTTCTACTAAAAATTCTTTAATTACACCCCATGTACTTAAATAATGATAATAATAATTATGACCTCTTTTTTTATTTTTGAGTTCCTACTACATCCTATTTGTCAGGAACTCAATGAAGTACATTTTAAATATATTATATGAGAAAATGATATTCATGTCTATGTGAGCTGGCTTCACTCTGTCATATTTACTTCCTCTACACAAAAACAAATTCCTTAATAGTTAACATTCTTAAGAATTTAGCTCCTATAGACTTCACAGCAACCTGGATGGACCTAGAATCTATAACACTGAATGACCTATCACAGAAACAAATAATTGAGTATCATATGTTCTCACTTATAAGTGGACCTTGAACAAGTATAGTAATGCTATAAGAAAAGGATTGGCAGTAGTGGAAAACTGCCAGGGTAAGGTGGGGGTGGGAATTGGCAGTAGTGGGAATCTGTGGGGCACACCTCATCAACAAGGGTACATGCATAATGAGCATTTGTATACCTAACACTGGATTGTACTCCACATCTTTAAAATAAAAATTATAATTTAACTCCTATTTGTCAATCTTTACCTCATACAAAGCCTCACAAGGAGTTACTCTCCAGTCATACCAAAACATTAATTCCTCAAATAACAAAAACATTGCCTGCCTCCTTATTCATATCATTCCTTCTGCTTGAAACACCACCTACATTTGCTCCCAGGGACACAGTTCTCATCTAAGAGTTAACTTAGCTGCCACACCTGGGTTAGGTGACTAAGTATTCCATAATCCGATGGTTCTCTGAATAATCTATCCTAGCATATAACATACTACAATTATCTGTTTATCATCCATTTCCTTTAAGAAACTCTAAGTGTCTCTAAAAGTTGCTTGGATGAAATGTCTATATTAGGGCTATGCTCAGCATACTCAAGAAAGGATCGTTGCAAGACTTAATTATCATTCAGGAAATAGCTAGTAGGCCAGTGTGATCAGCAAATTGGAGTGGAAAAAGGATGTGAAAAATAACACTGGAAACAGAGGTTTGGG
>NW_007258758.1:0-4421 GCF_000164805.1 Carlito syrichta
CCCTCCTCTTTGATGGGTGCCACAGTCACGAGGTTTCTTCTGTGCTGGGTATCTCAGTAACACTTTTCTGTGATTTGTGCCTTTTTGACTGGTCCTCCACTGTGACGGGTGACACAGTGACTGGCCTTCCTTTGTAACTGATGTCACAGTGACTGGGTCTCTCTCATATCTGTGCTGCAGTGACTTGCCCTCCTCCAGTATGGGTACCTCAGTGAGTGTGCCTCTTCTGTGATTGGTGCCCTATATTTGTCACACCTCCATAATGGTTGCCCCAGTGACTGCACTTCCTCTGTGATGAGTGCTCATCCTACAGGGCGCCCAGTAAACTGGGTGCCCCCGTGACTATCCCTCCTCTGTAATGGGTTTCCAACTCACTGGGCCTCCATCACAATGGGTGCTCGAATGACTGGGCCTCCTCCATAATGTATGTCCAAGTGACTGAATCTCCCCTGTGAATGGTGCCTGAGTGACTGACTTTCATATATCATGAGTGCCCCAGTGACTATATCTCCTCACGGATGGGCATTTTAATAACAACCTCATCCAAAATTTTCTCCCAGTGACCAGACCTCCTCTGTGATAGGAGCTGTATTGACTGATTCTAAATTTGATGGATGTCCCTTTGATTGGCTATCCTCTGCAATAGATGACACTTTAACTGGGCCTCCTTTATGATGGGTGTTGTTGAGACTGGCCCCCCTTGGTGAAAAATTCCCCAGTGACTGACTGTCCTCTGTATTGAGTATTACAATGATAATTTTTCCTCGTGATGGCTGCCTCAGGTGTTGACCCTGCTCCGTGATCAGAGCACTTGTGATGAGCCCCTCCTAATGGGTGTTTCAGTGAATAAATTTCAACTGTGATGGGTGCATCAATGATTGTTCCTCATCTGTGAAGTGTGCTTCAGTGACGAGTATTTTTTTTTTTAGATGGTTTCACCAATGACTGGCTCTGCTCTGTGAAAACACCTCTGTGAATTTCTCCCCTCTGGGATGATCATTCCAGTGACTCTTTTCCTCATTGATAGGTGAGAAACTTTCTTGTTTGATGGTTTCCCCAATGACCGGCCCTCCTATATAATGTGTTCCTGGTGACTGACACTCCTATGTAAGGGTGCCTCAGTGACTGGCTTTCCTCACTGAGCACAGCACCAGTGACCTCCTCCATATTGGTGCATCAGTGATTGACCCGCCTCCATCCTTTGAACTCCAGTGACTATTCGTTTTCTGTGATTGGTTTATTGTTAATGGCCCTCCTCCATATATGTTGACCAAGTGAATCGCCCTCCTTTGTGGTGGGTATCATACTTATTGAGCCTCCTACATCAACAGTGCCCTATTAACTGGATTTCCATTGTGATGGGTATTCCAATGACTGGGCCTCTTCCAGTGTCCCAGTGACTGGTCCTTCCTTGTGATTTTTACCTCAGTGAATGGCCATCAAATGTGATGGGTGCCCCAGGAACTGGTCATTCTATTATGAGTGACACAGATACTGGACTCTTCCATAATGTTTGCTCCAGTAAGAGACCTTTCTCTATGATTGGTGTTATTTGCTTGGTATGCTCCAAAATAAGTGATAAATTGACTGGCTTTTCTATTTTGTTGGTGCCTGAGAGACTGGCCGTCCTTTGTGAAAATTGCCCCAGTGATTGACTTTCCTTTCTGTTTTGTGCCCTAGGGATAAATGTTCTTCTGTGATTACTGCCACAATGACAAGATCTCCTACATAATGGGTCCTTAATGACTAGACCCATCCATTATGTGTGCCCTGGTGACTATATCTCTTCAGTGATATGTTCACCTGTGGCTCGCCTTTCACCATAAATAGTGCTCAAGTGACTAACCTTTCTCTGTGATGAGCATACCAGTAACATAGCATCCTCAATATTGAGTTCCCCAGTGACTAATCCTCCTTTCTGACTGGTGTCTCAGTGACTGGACTTCCTCAATAATGGGTGCCTCGGGGACAGGCCCTCCTCTGTTATCACTGACACGGTGACTAGCGATCTTCTCTGTGGGTATCCCACTATCACTTCTCTCTGACAGATAAGTGTGTGACTGGCCCGTGACTCTAATTGTTGCATCAGTAAATGGCCCTCCTCTAACATAGATTTCCAAGTGACTGTGCTTCTTCTGTGTTTAGTGTCCCAGTGATTGGTCATCACCTGTGATGGGTGTACCTGTTACTTGCTTTCATCCATAATATGTGCCCCATTATTCCTTTGCAATGGTGACCTGTCATTGGCCCTCATCTGTGAAGAGTGCCTCAGTGACAGTCTCCTCTTGAAAATTGCAACATTAAATGACCCTCTTCTTTGATGAGTGTCACAGTGACAAACCCTCTTCTGTGACGGGGTACCAGTGAAAAGCTCTTCTCTGTGGTGTGAGCCTTTTTGACTGGGCCTCCTCTGTGATGAGTCCTACAGTGACTGATCTTCCTCTGTGGTTCATGCCCCAGTGACTGGGTCTCCTGCGTATTTATGCTCCATTGGCTGACCCTGCTCCAATATGGGGAATCCACTGACCATGACTCCACTGAGATGGATGTCACATGACTGCCCCACTTCAATAATGGTTGCCTTATTGGCAAGATGTCCTATTTGATTGGATTTCATCTTATTTGACCTCCACCATAATGAGATCATCCGTGAATGGCCCTCCTTTATAATGGGTGTCCCAATGACTGAGCTTAATCCATAATGTGTGCCTGAGTGGCTGGTCCTCCTCTGAAACATGTCCCTGAATAGCTCTCTTCTGCAAATGGGTGCTTCAGTAACTGGGCCTCATCCAAAATTGGTGTCCCAGTGAATACATCTGCTAGGTGATGAATGACATATGGACTCTCTCTGCTCTGGGATAGAAGCCCCAGTGACAGACTTCATCAATAATTGGTGACTTTATGACTGGTCCTCTGAAAAATGCCATAGTGACTGACTCTCCTCCGTGATGGCTATCACACGAATTTTCCTTACTCTGATGACTACTTCAGTTACATATTCTCCTCTCTGATCAGAGAACCTGTAACTAAACTAATCCTAATGGGTTCTCAAGTGACTGGCCCTCCTCTGTTGATATGTGTCTCATTGATGGGTACCCGAGTGAGTTGCCGTCTTGTGTGTTGTATTATACAGTGTCTGGCCCTCCTCTATTATTTAAACCTCAGTGACAGGCACTGGTCTGTGATGGGTACCCTAGTGACTGTCACTTCATTGTAATGTGTGCCCTTTCTTTTCTGCCTCACTTTCTGTAATGTGTGCTCCAGTGACTGGCTCTCCTCTCTGATGGGTGTCCAGGACTGGGACTCCTCTGTGATCCAGATCTTAGTGAAAGACTCTACTCTGTAACAGGCACCTCAGGGGCTGAGTATCCTTAGTGTTTGGCAACTCATTGATGGGTATTTCTCTGTGATTGGTGATCCAGTTACTGGCTATGCTCTGTAATCGGTGCCCCAATGTTTGACCTTCGTTTGTGATGGATACCACAGTGATTGTACTCCTCTGTGTAGTGTGCACCATATATTGGCCTTCCATTGTTATGGGTGTCCAAGTTAGTGTCCTCCTCTGTGATGTGTGGCCCTGTGATCGACGTTCCTCTGTAACGGATGTCTCAGTGACTGGGTCTCCTCAGTTATGATTGTCCTGATGACAGGATTTTTTCTGTGATGGGTGCACCAGTGACTAGTTCTATTCTGTGATGTGTGCCCCAGTGATTTTCTCATCTTTATAATAATTACCCAAATGATTAGTCCTCTTCTGTCATCAGAGACACAGTGACTGGGCCTTATCCAAATGAATGCACCAGTGATTTGCCTAGCTCTGTATGATGTTTCATAGTTAAAGGCCTCCCTCCAAAATAAGTGTGCCAGAGACTTGCCCTCCACTCCTCCACTCTATGGGGTGCTCTAATGACTGTCCTTCCTTTTTAATGAAAACCCAAGCAGCAAGCTCATGATAGTGATTAGTTCCCCAATGAAAGGCCCTTCTTGTAATTGGTGCCTAATTGTCTGGCCTTTCTTTGTGATAGGTGTCCCAGTGACTGGGTCTCCTTCTAATTGTTTATTCCAGAGGCTAACTCCTCTCTGCGATTGGTGCCCTAGTGACTGGCCTTCATATATGATGGGTGTCTCAGTGACAAGCCCTCCTCTGTAATGGGTGTCACAATGAAAGGTCCAACTCCATAATGGGTGCCCCAATGACTGGGTCTCCTCTGTGATTCATGTCCCTATTACTGGCAATTTTCTGTAAATGGTGCTGAGCAATTAGCCGTCTTCTGTGATGGATGCCACTTTATTTGTTCCTACTCCTTAATCGGTGTCTCAATGATTGACTCTCCTCTGTGAAGAGTATCACATTGACTGAATCTCCTCTATAATCTGTTCTCCATTGACTGTGCCTCCTCCATAATGTGTGTTCCCTTATG
>NW_007258758.1:5598-6815 GCF_000164805.1 Carlito syrichta
TTGTTGACCGTTTGATTACTTCTCAAACTGTGATGTGTGTTCCACTCACTGTAGCTCCTCCATAATGGATGATCCATTGACTGGCCATCCATTATGATGGGCTATCAGACCTGCTCCATAATGTTTGCCCCAGTGACATGTTCTTCCCTGATTGGTTCCACAGTGTCTTGCCATCATATAAAATGGTTACCTCAGTGACTGGCCCTTCTCTGTGATGGTTGTCATAGAGACATAGCCTCCTCTCTAATTGATACTCCAGTGACTGGACCTATTCTGTGATAGTGTCTGAATGAATGGTCATCCACTGTGATGGATGTCCCAGTAAATAGCCCTCTTCAGTGATGACAGTACTAGAAACTTGGCCTCCTCCAAAATGTGTTCTCCAGTGACTAGTCCTTCTCTGTGATGGGTGTTCTCTGGGGAACATAATGAATGTCTCTCTGACTTGGACTTCTCCATAATAGGTGCTTCGTTGAGTAGGACTTCTCTGTGATTGGTACACCAATCATTTGTCATCATCTATAATGATATCCATAGTGACAGACCCTCCTCTATGATGAGTATCCTAGTAATTGGGCCTCTTCCAAATGGTTACCCTAGTGACTGATCCTCATCTGTGATGGGTGCCTCAGTGTCTGGAGTCCATCAAAATGCATGCTCCAGTGAATGGGCCTTCTCTGTGATGACTGTCCTAGTGGTTGAGCCTACTCCTCAATATGTACTCCTTTGACTGGGACTTCTCTGGGATTTGTGCCCTGTGACTGGCTCTTCACCATATTGTGTCCTCCTCTGTGATGCATGCCCCAGTGACTGACATTCCTCTGTGATGAATTCTCCACTTACTGACTCACTGCTGTTATAGATTCCGCAGTTACTGGACCTCTTTGATAGTGGTTACCATTTACTGACGTTTCTCTGTGATGGGTGCCACAATGAATGACTATTTGTTGTGAAAAATGCCCCATTGATTCATCCTGCTGTGTGATGGTTGCCCCAGTGACTGACACTCCTCTGTGATGGATGCCTCAATGACTGGCTCACATCTGTTATAGATGCTGTAGTGGGATATTCTCCTCGATAATGGTTACACCAGTTACTAGCCCTTCTCTGTGATTGATTCCCCAATGACTAGCCCTCCTCTGTGAAAGGTGTACAGAATTGCTCATCCTCTTCTCTGATTGCTGCCCCAGTGAATAGCTTTCTTCTGTGATCACTGA
>NW_007258759.1:0-396 GCF_000164805.1 Carlito syrichta
GATGTCCTGACTTCGTGGGGCCAACGGTAAGCTGAAAAAGGCATCTTTTAAATCTAATACTGTGTATCAACCTTGTCTGGGGCCAGGGCAGTGAGGAGGGTACAGGGGTTAGGGACCGTGGGGTGTATGTCCATCACCCGGCGGTTTACGTCCTGTAAGTCCTGAACAGGCCAGCAGTCAGTTGAATCTGGGTTTCGCACTGGCAGCAAGGGTGTGTTCCAGGCAGACTGACAAGGCCGCAATATTCCCTCATCCAGCAGCCGCCGTATGTGGGGGGTTATCCCATCGTGCTGCCACAGGGATTGGATACTGCCGGACCCGGGCTGGGTCCGCTCTGGGCTTTAGTTTCACAAACACTGTTGGCCTGTGTTTAGCCAACCCTATTCCTTCAGTTTC
>NW_007258759.1:1302-7925 GCF_000164805.1 Carlito syrichta
CAGGTAGGCTGGTGGGTACAGAGAATGCTTTCCAGCAAGTCAATCAGCCCTTTAGGATTCTCAGAGAAAGTAGCAGTTTGCGTTTTCCAATTGTATAAATTACTAGTGGAAAATGGCCAATAATGCATGGGTTGGTTCCCGGCCTCATCTGGGGGCCCAGCCACTCTCAGTGGCAAGATCACCGTGGAATCAGCCAGGGACACTCCAGGACCACCTGCCCTGATGACTCTCCCTCGAGTCCCCGCGGCTGGTACATCCATTTTGCTTTTCTGCCTCCCCTCCCAGCCACTCCTGGCTCTGCCTCTGCAACGGCGGTCGCGGTGGCGGGAGGCAGCCGGTCCTGGCACAGGCAGCAGCAGGCGTGGAACTTTCTCTGCCGGCAGCAGCGGCAGTAGCTGTGGCTGCAGGGCACGGTCACTGGCTCGCTCAGGAAGCCCCGGCAGCCCAGGTAGCTGAGGATGCCGCCGGCGCCTGCGCCTGTGGCCGCAGCGGGGGCTGCGCTCCAGCCCAGCCTGTGGTGGAGCTGGTAGTTGAACACCAGGCAGTCCACCCGGGTGCCGAGGCACTTGGGCCTGGCCGGGCCCCGTGGCACAGTGCCGCCGCGTACGCCTCCAGCGCTGCTTTCAGGTGGCCACCCAGCGCCAGCAGCTCGCCGCAGCAGAGCAGCAGCTCCCAGTGCTCCGACTCCATGGCCGCGTGCTCCAGCCAGTCGCCGCTGCCGCCCACTTCCCAGAACCGGCCTCGGCCTCGAGGCATGGGCGCCATTTCCCGACTCCCTCCAGGGGAGGTCCTTGCCACGACCAGAGACGACATGGCCTGTGGAGGGCTGCTCTGCCACCACCGCCGCCTGCCGCCATGGTCCTGGAGCCTCCAGGGCGCACGGCTGCGCCATGTGGTCCGTGATCAGGGGGGCGTGGCGCTGGTGGGGTTGAAGGTTTAGAGGAAGCTGACTGGTATGGGGGGGAAATTATCTCTTCCCAGTTAGAATCAGGGAGAATGGGGTAAAAGGGGTTCTTTGGGGGCTTATGGAAGGAATTTTGCTTCTCGCGAGGTTGTGACGACACACTCTCCGTTGGCTCCGAAGGTTCTCCTGCATCGTGAGGACTCTCAATGCCTTTAACGGGGTAGGAAGTTAGTGTTTTACCCAAGGGGGAGGGGATTCCACTATATCTTGCCAGACCAGTATATAAGGTAGTTGGTCTGGGTGGCCCTGGGAGCCTCTTTGGAGGATGGCATTCTTGATCTGCAAGAGAACACTTGTTAGAAAAGTCCCTTCTCGTGGCCAGCCTACATTGAAGGCGGGCCACTCAGTGGTGCACAAATCCTGGAACGTGCCCTTTCCTTTAGTTCTGAAAGTTTTCAGTCATGAGATTTAACGGCATTATCTGTGTCTGTCCCATCTCACTCGTCAGTACTGTCACCCCAACAAACACAACCAACAAGACAAAAAGGGAAAACAAGAGACAGACAGTAGCGGCCGCGAAAACAAATCTGAAAGTATGATAGGGGAGAGACAGACCATCAACGAGTCTGACCTTCCCCACAGATGAAGACCTCATCTTCCGGATGGGGATGTGAGACGTCTCCCATGAGCCCCAGCCAGCGGCTTTCCAGCGCAACTGCCTAGCCTGATGCCAACCTCAGAACAAAGTGTGGAGCTCCACCTAAGACACAGAACACAGATGTGCTAACCTGGGAGCGACTTACCAAATGCCAGCCTGAAAACCCTCCAGACTGGGGTCTCGGGGTCTCTGGGATCCTGGGAGAGCCCCCAAATGTAGTGGCCGAAAGTTCAATCCGAGAGACCACCAAGAGCCAATTCCAATGAAAGTTCAAGAGGGTCTTTATTTACAAGCTTGAGCCTGGGCCTCTGTCGACAACCGACACAGCGGAGTACATTTAGAGGCTCTGATTTCCTTAAGCAGATGCCTTTTATGCTTTTATACAAAGGGAGGAGGAGTTTGGGGGGCTTTCCAGTTGTGTTACCATGTAATTTGGTAGTAACCTCTGGCGGTCAGCTTAATCGTGGAGGATTGGCTAGCCTGACTCGGGCTGACCTTGGTCCACTAGCTAGGGAAGTTGCAGAGACATCTGGAAACTTAGGTGATCACCCTCTGGCACCTGATTGGATGTTGCTAAGGGGAAAGTGAGATAAGGGAAGGGGTTGAAGCTTGTAACCGGAGCTTTGCAGTTTCTTCCCATAACTGAAACTTTAAACAGTTACAGGTTATGTTTTAAGACAGAAAACTAAAAATGGCTGTGCTATTGTCCACAAGCCGATTACATATTTATTGGGGTATAGCATGCTCTTAACCTAAGTCTATGGTATACTCTATTACTGTCCTCTCAGAACCAGTTTCAACTAACCGTTGCATCAGGCAGAATGCAATAAATGTTCTTACGTATAAAATGTGTTTGACACAGGAAGATGGAGGAGAACTAAATTCCAATTGGAGAATGGAATACAATCTGGGATGTCTTTTCAGTCAGAGCAGGCTTTGCATTAGACGTTGCATGAGGGCATTTTAAGATGAAGATATATGTGAGCAAAGACAGAGGCCAGAAAGCAAAGGGTGAGCCTGCAGAAGGTGAATAATTCTGTGAAGTTGGAACCTCAGGATTCATCCTGGGAATCAGTGACAGAAGAACTTGCATAACATCCTAGACTTTGGCATTTATTTTTCAGGTAATGAGTGTCATCAGATATGAAGAACCAGGAGGGGCAGAGTCAGTCTTTTTCTTTCTTTCTTCCCATTCTGTTCTCTTTCTCTTGTTCCTTCTTTATCTTTACCACTGAAGAAAGACTAGTTTTTCATTAGAAGCTGTTGATCAACCCTACCTCTCCTCTCCCTTTGCCTTAATGCTAGACTTGTCATAACTCTGGGAAGAAATGAGTGGGTGCCCTCTGTTTCGGTTATTTATTTATTGATTGATTTGATTTGATTTGAAGTCTCACTCCATCACCTGGCCTGGAGGGCAGTGGCATGCTCACAGCCACCCCAGAGTCGACCTTCTGGGCTCAGGTGATCCTTCCACCTCAACCTTCCAAGGAGCTGTAACTACAGGCACATGCTACCAAGCCTGGTTACTTTTTAAAATTTATTGTAGAGATGAGGTCTTGCCAAGTTGCCCAGGCTGTTCTTGAACCTGTGAGCTCAGGCAATCCCCTCATCTTGGCCTCGCAAAGTACTGGAATTATAGGCTTGAGCCACCATGCCCAGCCAAGGTTATTTATTATCTGCTGTTCTCTCAACTTACATTCATATGTTCTAAATGACAGATTCAAAGAGAATATTCTTTATAATACATATTCAAATGACTTGAACTTTTTCATTGATTAGTTTTGAATAAATACCTCGCAGATCAAGTTTGCCTTGAGTCAAATGTTGGTAATACAAACTAATTAGTCAATGTTTTTTATATTAGCATAAAATAAGCATTCTTTCAAAATAGAACTCCCCAGCCAGGCTTGGTGGCTCAGCCTGTAATCCCACGCCTTTGGGAGGCTGAGGTAAGTGAATTGTCTGAGCCCGTGGGTCCGAGACCCGCCTGGGCAGCAAGACCTCATCTCTACAATAAATCAAAAAATCAGCCGGGCGTGGTAGCACATGCCTGTAATTCCGGCTACTTGGAAGGCTGAGGCAGAAGGATTGCCGGAGCCCAGCAGGTCGAGGCTGCGGTGGCCGGGAGCGGCCACTGCACTCTAGTCTGGGAGACAGAGTGAGACTCCAACTCATAAAAAAACCAAAACAAAACAACACAAAAACCAAAATAGAACTCCCCTTTTTAAGTATTTGCATTACAAATCTATAATAAACACAAGTTTAAGATAACAATATATGGGAATAAATTGTGTTCCCAATCCACAAAAAAATAATAATTTTCTTGCTTAGATTATGATACTTCCATGTATTTTGGAGTTAGTACTTTCTTCAGTTAGTATTATAATTTAGCATAATAAATACAAAATTTCAAGGTGCTTATTATGAGTAGGACTTTACTTAATGCTCCAAAATTCAGCTACATTCTTGAACCAAAAATATTATTTTTTGACATCTATTTAAAAAAATTTTTTAACAGAGGTGGAGTCTTGTTACATTGCATGGATTGGTCTCAAACTCCTCGCCTCAAGTGATCCTTCTGCCTCGGTCTTCCAAAATGCTGGGATTATAAGTGTGAGCTACCACACCTGGTCCCAAAGTATACATTTTTCAAGGAGAGTTCTGTCTTTTGTTTTTCTGTAAAACAAGGACAGAACTGTTCCCACATGTTTCTGCTTTCTCAGCAAGTTTTTTAACACCCCTGAATTTGTTCCCTTGTTTATAAAGTAGCAATTATAAAAGTAGCTACCTCATAGAAATGCTGTAATTATTAAGCGTAATTATATAAACAAAGCTTTTGAATATGTCTGACTTATAGCAAACTGTGTCCCAATAAATGTACTTTTCATAAAGGATTAAGCTGCTTTCTTTTCTTGGTAAATTTTCTTAAAAAATATATAGGTACACATATACAAGGGGGTGCCAAAAAATGTATATACTTTTTATGTATGGTGTTCACTCAAAAGATGGAATTAATCAAATGAATGCTAGTGTCACCATGCGACAGGCAAGACAAAGAAAATGGCGGAAGCATGGTTGAGTGAACATGATACTACATATTACTACCGTAATTTACTTCAGCTTTGAAAAGTAATACATAGGCAATATCTCTTAAATGTGTATACATTTTTGGGTACCGTGCGTGTGTGTGTGTGTGTGTGTGTGTATGTGTGTGTGTGTGTGTGTGTGATACATTTAGAGCAGTTTAAGTTCACAGCAAATTTAAGCAGAAAGTACAGAATGTTCTCTAAATCCTCCGCCCACACACATGCACAGCCTTTCCCATCATCACATCCCTTATCAGTGTGGTTATATTTCTTACAACTGATGAACCTACACGGACACATCACTATCACCTAAAGTCCACAGTTTACATTAGGGTTCATTCTTGTTGTCGTACATTCTGCTGGGTTTAACAAATGTATCAAGACATGTATGCACCATTATGCATTATACAGAATAGTTTCACTACTCTAAAACTCCTCTGGGCTCCATCTATTCATCCCCCATCCCCACTTCACAAATCCCTGCCAACCACTGATCTCTTTGTTTCCATAGTTTGGCCTTTTCTAGAACATCCTATAATTGGAATCATATAGTGAGGAGCCTTTTCAGATTGGCTTCTTTTAGTTAGTAATATGCATTTGTAGTTCCTTCATGTATTCTCATGGCTTGATAACAACGTTTTTAGCAATGAATAATATGGTTTCATGGCTACACTACAGTTTGTTTATCCATTTATCTACTGAAGGGCAGCTTGGTGGCTTCCAAGTTTTGGCAATTTATGAATAAAACTGCTATAAGCATCCAGGTGCAAGATTTTGTGTGGACATAAATTTTGAACTCACTGAGGTAAATACCAAGGAACTCGATAGCTGGATGATAAAGGTGTGTTTAGTTTCAAAAGAAGCTGTTCTTCCAATGTATTGCTTTGAATTTTCACCAGCAATAAATGAATACTCCTGTTGATCCATGTCCTTGTCAGCATTTGGCATTGTCAGCATTCTGGATTTTGGCATTCTATTAGGTAGGTGTGGTATCTCATTGTTTTAATTTGCATTTCCCTGATGGCATATGATACTGAGCATCTTTTTATATGCTTACTTCCCATCTGATGAGGTATCCAAGCATTTTGGTGAGGTATCCAAGCGTTTTGGTCATTTTCTAACTGGGTTGTTTGTTTTCTTATTACTGAGTTTCAGGAGTTTTCTATATATTTTAGATACTAGTCCTTTATAAAATAAACCTTTTACAAATATTTTCTCTCAGTCCATGACTTGGTTTCTCATTCTCTTGATCCAGGTTAATCCTTTAGAAGAACTTTTTAGATTAGAAAATACCTCAGAGAGACAAAAACAGACAAAAAAGGTTTTACACGTGTGTCTGTGTGTTTACTGTAAAATACTAAGATAGTGGCTTATTTTTCTAGTCATTCTAAAAAACATTTTTATTCCCAAATCATTTTAAATGTACAGAATTGCAAAGTTGGTTCAGATGATTCCCATTTTCCCTTCATGGAGTTTCCCTTAATGCTAACATTTTATATAAACATGGTACAATGATCAAAACTAAGAAAATTAACATTGAAACAGCACTATTAACTAAACTACAGACAGCTTTTCCACTAATATCTTTCTTCTGTTCCAGAACCCAAACCAGGATACCATGTTGCATTTATTTATTTATTTTTCTTTATATCTTTATTGTATAAAGTTTTCTTATTTTTCAAAAGTGTATATATATATGTATATATATATGTATATATATATGTATATATATATATTTTTATTATTATGGTTTTGTGGGGTACAGTTAAGGGTTAGGTGTACAATTACGTTTCATTCAGGCACCCTGTTGATAAGGGGTGTTTTCCCATCCCCAGACAGATATTTGCTACTGTTAATCCCATCCCCGTCCCCTCCCATAGTTTCCCAGTACCATCAGTCATTTTCTTATACTATTACATTGGATATTCAAGGTCCATTATATGAGTGAGAACATGTGATACTCGAATCTTTGTTT
>NW_007258760.1:0-782 GCF_000164805.1 Carlito syrichta
CTTGGTCTCAAGATGAACTTTGTAATTCTCAAACTTCCATTAGTCCTTTTATTTTGAGAGGGGCTGAGGGTTTTGCCTTTGCCAAATGTTTAGTAAGTATTTTGAAAGGTAACCAGGAATCATGGATTTTCTGAACCTAGGAAATTGTGGACATCTGTCTCTTTGTATACAGAGTTTTGGAGTACACATGGACAGGGAAATTCAAGGCATCTTGTTGAGAACGAAAAGGGAATCCGGGTTCTTGAGTTCTCATTCGTCGAATTCTACAGGGCCTCTTAATGAGGTTTAATCAGGAATCTGGACTTTTAGGTCCCCATATTGTTTTGGTTTCTTGTACAAGAAAACCAGGAATCTTGGATTCCAATTGTCCAGGAAACTTTTGGGGGTCTTTCAATTGATATCCATACAAAATAAATTCTACATCACCAAGAAATATCTCGGTGTCTTGCTGAGAATGAAGCAGGAATCTGAGTAATGGGAGTCCTCATATAAAAAAATTTCATGACTCTTTCGAATGATGAATAAGGAATCTGGGCTACATGGGTCCTTAATATGGAAAATATACAGCACATCTTGCTAAGGGGTAAACAAGATTAGGGTTTCGAGCACCCCTCATATTTTAGATCTATTTGTTATGTGGATATTATGAATCAATCATTCCTGGACTACAGCAACACTCTGGTACTCTTGATAGTTGTGAACGAGAATCTGGCACTACAAATCCATTTTGATACTTGGTACCACTGATTCCAGATACAGAACACTAGAAATTCTCTCGGACT
>NW_007258760.1:1523-13252 GCF_000164805.1 Carlito syrichta
GCCATTTGTTAATGTGATCACTGCTTCAGGTTTACCTCGTAGTCCAGAAACTATTGCTGGACATTCTTTTTCACATTGAGAATGTGGGATTACGGGGTTCCCACATATTAAGGATGTATCCTTAAGCAAAAACCAGCAATCTTCGATTCCATGTCCCAGGAAAACTTCTTAGCATATGTGTATTGTTATGTAACAGTTCGTACTTCTACATCTCCAGAAAACGTCCGGGCTCTTCCTGATAATAAATAAAGGAATGTGGGTTATGGGAGACCTCAATCCATTTCTACAGTTCCATTATACGGCCTTATCTGGAATCTGGGCTTCTAGTCCTCCAAATAATTCAGAGCATGTTGCCACTTGGAAATGACAATTGTCATTATAGATTCCCAGCAACCTTCTGATCCTCTTGATTGTTGTAACCAAGAACAAGTCCATGCAATTCAGTTGGGTTTCTTGGCACAACCAAAGGCAGATTACAGGACTAAGGCATGATCTCGCCACATTTGTGTGTATCTCTTGTTTTAAGATGTACCTTTTAATCCTAAAACTTCCTTTTGTGAATCCATTTGATATGTCCTGGGGGTTGGGGTTGCTAAGCATGTAGAATATATTTTTAATGATAACCAGGAATAACGGATTCCACGTCCCTGGGAAACAACTGGGCATCTGTCTATTTGCATACAGAAATTAGGAATCCAGAAAGCCAGGGAAAATCAGACTCTTGCTGAGAACGAGAAGAGAATGCGGGATCAGGGGTCCTCAATCATCAAAATCTATATGGCCTCTTGATAAGGTTTAATGAGTAATCTGGGCTTGTAGGTCCTTCCATTTTTCAGAGCTACTTGCTACGTGAATACCTGAAATCTCTTATTACAGATCCAAGAAGATTCCTGTCCTTTCGATAGTTTTATTCTAGTATCTGAACCTACAATTTCGTTTATTTCTTATCAACATCTTCAGCCATAACTCAGTTCCCCAGGTATCAACTGGCATTCTGCGATAAAATCCCTTGGTTCAGGTTACCTCAAAATAATGAAATTTCCTGTGGTTAGTCTGGTGGAAATTGGGATATTTGGTTTAGAATATTCCACATTTCTATGATGTCTTCCTAAGGTGTTGGAAGTTTGGACTAGAGTTCCCAGGTACCATATGGGAGTGTTACTATTAATATCAAAACAACTGGAATTATATGTTCATCAGGAAATATCTTGGGAATTGCTGAGAATTAACCAGGAATTTGAGAAATGTTTGTCCTCATATACGGGAAGGTAAATGGCCTCTTACTATGGAAGAATACGGAATCTGGGTTACACGAGTCCTCAAATCCCAAAAACCTTCAGGGTGTCTTACTAAGAGAGAAAAAGAATAAGGGATTTGAAGCAGGAATCTGGGGAATGGGAGTCCTCATATACAGGAAAGTTCACAACCTCTTGCTAAGGATGAAAAAGGAATCTGGGTGACACATGTCCTCGATCCCAAAAATATACAGTGAGTCTTTCTACGGGATACACAAGAATCAGAGTTTTGAAGCAGGAATCTCGGTAATGGGTGTCTTCATACAGGAAACTGCACTGCATCTACCTAAGAAAAGATATGGAATCTGGTTTTCATGAGTCCTCAATGCCAAAAATCTACTGGGCGTCTTCCTAAGGGCTAAACAACAATCAGGATTTCGAAGCAAGTCTCTGGGGAATGGGAATCCTTATATACAGGAAACTACACGGGCTCTGCTAAGGAAGAATAATGAATCTGGTTTACACGAGTCCTCAATTCCAAAAATGTTCAGGGCGTCATCATAAGGCCTACAAGACTCGGACTTCGACGTCCCCATATTTTTCAGAGCTGTATCCTATGTGCATATTAGGAATCACTCATTCCAGAAGTCCCGCAACATTCTGGTCCTCTCGATAGTTTAAACGGAAATATGGCACTACTAGTGCATTTAGATTCTTGATCCTCTAACGCCAAATTCCAGGACACTAGTAATCATGTCGGGTGTTTTGAATGTAAGCCCAGAGTTCAGGGTTACCTCGTACTCCAGAAACTTCTGGTAGTTCAGCTATTCGGAATTAGGAACGTGGGTTTTTATATTGAACCATGTTTAGAAGGTATTTTTGGGAGAGAACCAGGGTCTTGGGTTCCAAGTTCACAGGAGCATTCTGGAGTCTTTCTATTGGGAGTCACGTGTCTGGACTTCTAGGGAACTGGGAAATATCTGTTCGTTCTTTGGAGTACGAAACAGGAATCTCGGACACTATGTCCCCAGAAAGCTTCTACTCATGTTACCAATGTGGAACAAGGGAGATCAGTTTGCATGTGACCAGCAAATTTCTGGGCAGTGCTTAATTTTCCCTGGCTTGAGGTACTTCTCATACCTAGAAGCTTATAGGAATTTTATAAATGCTACTCAGGAATTTGGAGTCCCAGTCCCCACACTTTTCAGAACTAATTCCTTTACATGTACAACAAATCTGTGATTACCGATTCCCAAGGACCTGTTGCTCCTCTTCTTAGTTGTAACAGAGAATCTGGCCATCAGCTCGGATTTTTTGCAGGAGGCTGTAAGGCCAGATTCCACAACCCAAGGAATCATGTCGCCTTTTTTCGTGTAATTTCTGACTTCAGATTTACCTCCTAATCCAGAAACTACTGCTGGAATTTTAGATTGATATTCGTAACTTGGGATTAGATGTCCCCAAATAGTTAGGAAGTATTCTTAATGGGGATACAGCAATCTTGGATTCCAGGGACGTTCTGACCTTTTCGGCTTATGCTTATTGGTATATAAGAGTTTGTACTTCCGCATCGCCAGGTAACTTCCGAGAGTCTTACTGAGAACAAACAGAATCTGGGTTACGGGGGACGCCAATCCAAGAATTCTACATGGAAACATTTTAATGGCTAATGTGGAATCTGGGATTCTATGTCCACACATTCTTTAGGGCTACAGGTCTCTTCGATATGACAATTTTGTCATTATAGATTCTCAGCAAGCTTCTGGTCTTCTTGATAGTTGTAACCGAGAATGTGGACCCTCCAGCCCGTTGGATTCCTCGAAACAACAAAGGGCAGATTCCAGGACCCAAAGAATCTTATCGCCATATTTGTATGTAACTATCACCTTAAGATGTACCTCATAATCCTAAAACTTCTGTTTGTTCTTCTATTCCGATAGGGGCCTGGTGTTTTGAGGTTGCCAATTCTTTAATATGTACAGTTAAGGGTAACCAAGTTTCATGGATTCCACGACCCTAGGTAATTTCTGGGCATCGGGCTATTTGTATACACAGTTTTTGGATCCACATCAAGACAGAAAATCAGGGCATCTTGCTGAGAACGAAAATGAAATCAGGTTCTAGGAGTTCTCATTCGCCAGAATCTACTGGGCTTCTTGCTAAGGTTTAATCAGCAATCTAGGCTTCAGGGTTCCTACATTTTTCAGAGTTATTAGCTCCATAGATACCCTTAAATGGTCATTACCGATCCCCAGGAACATTCTATTCTCTTAGTAATTGTAATCGAGGATCTGGCCCAAATATCCTTGTGTGTCTTATGAACATCTAGGACCATAATCAGGTACCTCAGGTTTCAAATGGCTTATTGGTACAAAATAACTCGATTCATGTTACCTCAAACTACAGAAATTTCTTGTGGTCGGGTTGGAGGGAATCGGGACATGGGTTTAGGAGAGTTCACATTTTGGGGAGGTCTTGTTAAGGGGAACCAGGAATCTTGGATTCCAGTTCCCCAATAACCTTATGGGAGTCTTTGTCTTGATATCCAAACAACTGGATTTCTAGGTCACCAGGAAATATCTCAGTGCCCAGCAGAGAATGTAGCAGGAATCTGGGTAATGGGCGTCCTCATATACAGGACACTATACGGCCTCTTGTAAGGAAGAATAAGGAATTTTGGTTGCACGAGTCCTCAGTCCAAAAAATCACAGGGCGTCTTACTAAGAGGTAACCATGAATCAGGCTTTTAATATAGGAATCTGGGTAGTTGGTGTCCTCAAACACAGGAAACTGGAGTGCCTATTCATAAGAAAAAATAAGGAATCTGTGTTACACGTGTCCTCAATCCCTAAAAAACTTCAAGGCGTATTGCTAAGGGCTAAACACTAATCAGGGTTTTTGAAACATGAATCTACGGAAATGGGGTACTCATATACAGGCCAATACACAGCGTTTAGCTAAGAAAGAATAAGGAATCTGGGTTGCACGTGTTCTCTATCCCAAAATAACTACAGGTCCTCTTGCTAAGGGCTAAACAATAATAAGGTATTCGAAACAGGAATGTGGGTAATACTCCTCATAACAGGAAACTTCGAGGCCTCTTCCTAAGGAAAAATAAGGAATCTGTTTTACACGTTCCTCAATCACAAAATCTACACGGTGTCTTTCTAAGGGGTAAACAAGAATCAGGGTTTCAAAACAGGAATCTGGGGAAAGGGAGTCCTCATATAGAGGACACTATACTGCCTCCAATGAAGGAAGAATAAGCAATCTGTGTTACACGAGTCCTCAATCTGAAAAAATTCTCAGGACGTCTTGCTACTGGACTAATAAGAATCAGGGATTCGAGCTCCCCTCATGTTTTGGAGCTATTTAGCATGTGGATATTAGGAATCAGTCAATTCAGGACTCCAGCAACATTCAGGTTCTCTTGGTATTTGTAAACGGGTATCTCGCACTGCAAGTCCGTTAGGTTCCTCGGGACAACTGAGGTCAAATTCCAGCCCAAAAGTGATCATCTCAACTTATTTGCATGTAACTCTTGGTCTCAAGATGAATGTTTTAATTCTCAAATTTCCATTTGTCCTTTTATTTTGAGAGGGGTCGAGGGTGTTGCAGTTGCCAAATATTTAGTATTTTTAAAGGTAACTAGGAATCACGGATTCCCCGATCCTAGGAAACTTGTGGGCATCTGTCTTTTTGTATACAGAGTTGTGGAATACACATCGACAGGGAAAATCAAGGCATATTGCTGAGAACGAAAAGGGAATCCGGATTCTTGAGTTCTCATTCGCCAAAGACTACAGGGCCACTTAAAGGTTTAATCAGGAATCTGGGCTTTTAGGTCCCCATATTGTTAGGGTGTCTTGTACAAGGGAACCAGGAATCTTGTATTCCAATTGTCCAGGAAACTTCTGGGGTCTTTCAATTGATATCCATATAACTTGAATCTGACATCACCATGAAATATCTCGGTGTTTTGCTGAGAATGATGCAGGAATCTGGGTAATGGGAGTCCTCATTTCCAGGAATTTACATGACTCTTGCGAATGATGAATAAGGAATCTGGGCTACATGGGTCCTCAATACAGAAAATATACATCACGTCTTGCTAAGGGCTAAACAAGATCAGGGCTTCGAGCACCCCTCATGTTTTAGAGCTATTTGTTATGTGGATATTACGAATCAATCATTCCTGGACTCCAGCAGCACTCTGGTACTCTTGATAGTTTGAACGAGAATCTGGCACTACAAGTTCATTTAGATACTAGGAACATCTGATTCCAGATACAGGACACTAGAAATTCTCTCGGATTTTTCGCATGTAAGCCCTGACCTCAGTAGTAACTCGTAATCCAGAAACTTCAGTGGCTCTGCTGTTCGTTATTCGGACTTTGGCTTTAGGTGTTCAATTTTTTTAGGAAGTATTATTGGGAGGGAACCGGAATCTTTGATTCCACGTCCCCAGGCGTATTCTTGTCATCTTTCTATGGGTATACAAGAACCTGGACTTCCAGACCAACAGGAAACATCTCCTCGTTTTGCTTAGAACGAAATAGGAATCTGGTCACTGTGTCCATTGAATGTTTCTACAGGCGTTACGTAAGAGGAACCAGGAAACTCGGTTTCCATGTAACTTGCAAACAATTGGGCATTTGCTAAATTATCCGTGGCTTAAGGCAGTGCTCATATATAGGAATCGACAGGGACTTTAGCAAATGCTAATCTGCAATCTGGGAGTCCTGGTTCTCATATTATTCAGAGCAGCGTCCTATATGCATACCCCTAATAGGGCATTGCTGTTCCCCAGGAATGTGTTGCACCTCTTGATAGTTGTAACTGAGAACCTGGCCTACTGTTCCGATTGTTTCACAGGGTCCTGTAAGGCCGGATTCCACAATCCACGCAATCATCTGCCATTTGTCAATGTGATCACTGGCTTCAGGTTTCCCTCATAGTCCAGAAACTACTGCTGGACATTCGTTTTCGCATTGAGAATGTGGTATTAGGGTTTGTCACATATTTAGGATGTATTCTTAAGGGGGAAACAGCAATCTGCAATTCCAGGTCCCGGGGAAACTTAATGGCGTATGTGTATGGGTATGTAAGAGTTTGTACTTCAACGTCTCCAGAAAACGTCCGTGCGTTTTCCTGATTATAAAAAAGGAATGTGGGTTTTGGGAGACCTCAATCCATTTCTACAAGCTCCGTTATAACTCCTTATCTGGAATCTGGGCTTCTAGTCCTCCAAATACTTCAGAGCATATTTCCATTTGGAAAGAACATGTGTCATTATATATTCCCAGCAACCTTCTAATCCTCTTGATTGTTTTAACCAAGAACCAGTCCATGCAATTCAGTTGGATTTCTCGGAACACCTAAATGCTGATTACAGGACTAAGGTATCATCTCGCCACATATGTTTGCAATTCTTGTCTTAAAATGTACCCTGTAATCCTAAAACTTCCATTTGTGAATCTATTCGATATGGCTTGGGGGGTTGGGGTTGCTAAGCATGTAGTACATATTTTTAAAGGTAACCAGGAATCAGGGATTCCACGTCCCTGGGAAACAGCTGGGCATTTGTCTATTTGCATACAGAATTTAGAAATCCAAATTGCCAGAGAAAATCAGGCTCTTGCTGAAAACGAGAAGACAATGCGGGATTAGGGGTCCTCAATCGTCAAAATCTGTATGGTCTCTTGATAAGGTTTAATGAGGAATCTGGGCTTGTAGGTTCTTCCATTTTCCAGAACTACTTGCTACATGGATACCTGAAATCTCTTATTACAGATCCAAGAAGATTCTGGTCCTTTCGACTGAAATCGAGTATCTGAATCTAAAATTTCATTTGTTTCTTATCAACACCTTCGGCCATAACCCAGTTTCCTATGTTTCAACTGGCATTTCGCGACAAAATCTCTCGCTTCAGGTTACCTCAAAATACTGAAATTTCATGTGGTCAGGCTGGTGGAAATTGGGATATTGGGTTTAGAATATTCCACATTTTTACAATGTCTCCTTAAGGGGAACCCAGAAGGTTGGATTACAGTTCCCAGGTTCTATATTGGAGTCTTTCTATTAATATCCAAACAACTAGAATTATATGTTCATCAGGAAATATCTTGGGAATTGATGAGAATTAAGCAGAATTTGCGAAATGGGAGTCCTCATACAAGGGAAACTAAATGGCCTCTTACTACGGAACAATAAGAAATATGGGTTACATGAGTCCTCAAATCCCGAAAACCTACAGGGAGTCTTACTAAGGGAGAAAAAGTATCAGGGATTTGAAGCACAAATCTGGAGAATGGGAGTCCTCATATACAGGAAACTTCACAACCTCCTGCTAAGGACTAAAAAGGAATCTGGGTGAAACATGTTCTCGATCCGAAAAATCTACACGGTGTCTTTCTATGGGCTAACAAGAATCAGAGTTGAGAAGCAGGTTTCTGGGTAATCGGAGTCTTCATATACAGGAAACTACACAGCATCTACCTAAGAAAGGAAAAGGAATCTGGTTTTCACGAGTCATCAATGCCAAAAATCAACTGGGCATCTTGCTAAGGGGTAAACAAGAATCAGGATTTCGAAGCAAGAATCTGGGGAAAGGGAGTCCTTATATCCAGGAAACTACATGGGCTCTTGCTAAGGAAGAATAACGAATCTGGTTTACACAAGTCCTCAATTCCAAAAATGTTCAGGGCGTCATCATAAGGACTACAAGACTCGGACTTCGACGTCCCCATATTGTTCAGAGCTGTATCCTATGTGCATATTAGGAATCACTCATTCCAGAAGGCCCGCAACATTCTGATCCTCTCGATAGTTTAAACAAAAATATGGCACTACTAGTACATTTAAATTCTGGATCCTCTAACGCAAATTCCAGGACACAAGTAATCATCTCAGGTGTTTTGTATGTAAGCCCTGAGTTCAGGGTTACCTCGTACTCCAGAAACTTCTGGTAGTTCAGCTATTCGGAATTAGCACCTTGGGTTCAGATGTTGAACCATGTTTAGAAGGTATCTTTGGGAGGGAACCAGGGTCTTGGTTTACAAGTCCACAGGAGTGTTCTGGAGTCTTTCTATTGGGAGCCACGTGTGTGGACATCTATGGAAAGGGGAAACATCTTGTCGTTCTTCCGTGAACGAAACAGGAATCTCAGACACTATGTCCCCAGAAAGCTTTACTCATGTTACAAATGTGGACCAAGGAAATCAGTTTGCAGTTGACCAGCAAACTTCAGGGCAGTGCTTAATATTCCCTGGCTTAAGGTAGTTCTCATACCTAGAAGCCTACAGGAATTTTCTAAATACTAAACAGGAATTTGGAGTCCCAGTCCCTTCACTTTTCAGAACTAATTCCTGTATATGTACCACAAATCTGTGATTACCTATTCCCAGGAACCTGCTGCTCCTCTTATTAGTTGTAACAGAGAATCTGGCCAACTGCTCGGCTTTTTCTGCAGGAGGGTATAAGGCCATTTTTCACAATCCAAGGTATCATGTTGCCATTTTTAGTGTAATTTCTGACTTCAGGTTTAGCTCCTAATCCAGAAACTACTACTGGAACTTTAAATTGATATTCGTAACTTGGGATTAGGTGTTCCCAAATATTTAGGACGTATTCTTAATGGGGATACAGCAATCTTGGATTCCAGGTCCCTTCTGACCTTTTGGGGCTATGATTATTGGTATATAGGAGTTTGTACTTCCGTGTCGTCAGATAACTTCTCGGAATCTTACTGAGAACAAACAGATTCTGGGTTACAGGGGACACCAATCCCAAGAATTCTATATGGACACCTTATAATGGCTAATCTGGAATTTGGGATTCTATTTCCACACATTCTTTAGGGCTATAGGCCTCTTGGATATGACAATTTTGTCATTACACATTCTCAGCAAGCTTCTGGTCTTCTTGATAGTTTTAACCGAGAATATGGACCCTCTAGTCCATTGGGTTCCTCGGGACAACAAAGGGCAGATTCCAGGACCCAACCAATCTTATCGCCATATTTGTATGTAACTATTGCCTTAAGTTGTACCTTGTAATACTAAAAATTATGTTTCTCCTTCTATTCCGATAGGGGCCTGGTGTTTTAAGGTTACCAAATATTTATGACATACTTTTAAGGTTAATCAGGATTCACGGATTCCAAGACCCTAGCTAATTTCTGGGCTTCTGCCTATTTGTATACAGAGTTTTTGGATCCACGTCACGAGGGAAAATCAGGGCATCTTGCTGAGAACGAAAATTAAATCAGGTTCTAGGAGTACTCATTCACCAGAATCTACAGGGCCTCTTGATAAGGCTTAATCAGCAATCTGGGCTTCACGATCCCTACATTTTTCAAAGCTACTAGCTCCGTAGATACCCTTAATCGGTCATTACAAATCCCCAGGAACATTCTATTCTCTTGAGAGTTGTATTCGAGGATCTGGCACAAATATCCTTTGGTGTCTTATGAACATCTAGGACCATACTCAGGTACCCCAGGAATCCAATGGCATATTGGTACACAATCCCTCGATTCATATTACCTCAAACTACAGAAATTTCTTGTAGTCGGACTGGTGGGAATTGGGACCTGGGTTTAGGAGAGTCCTAATTTTGGGGAGGTCTTGTTAAGGGGAACCAGAAATCTTGGATTCCAGTTCCTCAATAACCTTATGGGAGTCTTTCTCTTCATATCCAAACAACTGGAATTCTAGGTCACCAGGAAATATCTCAGCACCTTGCTGAGAATGTAGCAGGAATCTGGGTAATGGGAGTCCTCATATACAGGAAATTTCATGGCCTCTTGCTAAGGAAGAATAAGGAATTTTCTTTGCATGAGTTCTCAGCCCAAAAATCCACAGGACGTCTTACTAAGAGGTACCCATGAATCAGGATTTTAATGTAGAAATCTGCATAGTGGAGTCCTCAAATACAGGAACTGGGCTGCCTATTGCTAAGAAAAAATAAGGAATCTGGGTTACACGTGTCCTCAATCCCTAAAAATCTTCAGGGCATCTTGCTAAGGGCTAAACACCAATCAGGATTTTTGAAGCATGAATCTGCAGAAATGGGGTCCTCATATACAGGCATATTCACAGACTTTTGCTAAGAAAGACTGAGGAATCTGGGTGCAGGTGTTCTCTATCCCAAAAGAACTACAAGGCCTATTACTAAGGACTAAACAAGAATAAGGGATTCGAAGCAGGAATGTGGGTAATACTCTTCATAACAGGAAATTCCAAGGACACTTCCTAAGGAAAAATAAGGAATCTGTTTTATGCGGTTCCTCAATAACAAAATCTAAATGGCGTCTTGCTAAGGGCTAAACAAGAATCTGGGTTTCAAAGCAGGAATCTGGGGAAAGGAGTCCTTATATACAGGACAGTACATGGCCTCAAGTGAAGGAAGAATAAAGAATCTGTTTTACATGGGTCCTCAAACCGCAAAAATTCTCAGGACGTCTTGCTTTTAGACAAACAAGAATCAGGGTTTCGAGCTCCCCTCATGTTTTGGAGCTATTTAGCATGTGGATATTAGGAATCAGTCAATTCAGGACTCCAGCTACATTCTGGTCCTCTTGGTAATAGTTAACCGGTATCTTGCACTGCAAGTCCATTAGGTTCCACGGGACAACTAAGGCCAGATTCCAGCACAAAAGGAATCATCTCGCCATATTTGCATATAACTCTTGGTCTCAAGATGAAGTTTGTAATTCTCAAACTTCCATTTGTCCTTTTATTTTGAGAGGGGTCCAGGGTTTTGCAGTCGCCAAATACTTAGTAAGTATTTTTAAAGGTAACCAGAATCACGGATTCCCCAAAACTAGGAAACTTGTGGGCATCTGTGTTTTTGTATACAGTGTTTTGGAATACAAATGGACAGGGAAAATCAAGGCATCTTGCTGAGAACGAAAAGGGAATCTGGATTCTCGAGTTCTCATTCTCCGAAGTCTACAGGGCCTCTTGATGATGTTTAATCAGGAATCTGGGCTTTTAGGTCCCCATATTGTTAGGGTGTCTTGTATAAGGGAAACAGGAATCGTGGATTGCAATTGTCCAGGAAATTTCGGGGGTCTTTCAATTGATATCCATACAACTTGAATTCTACATCACCACGAAATATCTCAGTGTCTTGCTGACAATGAAGCAGGAATCTGGGAAATGGGAGTCCTCATACACAGGAAATTTCATGACTCTTGCGAATGATGAATAAGGAATCTGGGCTACATGGATCCTCAATACCGAAAATCTACAGTGCGTCTTGCTAAGGGCTAAACGAGATCAGGGCTTCGAGCACCCTTCATGTTTTACAGCTATTTGTTATGTGGATATTACGAATCAATCACTCCTGGACTCCAGCAACACTCTGGTGCTCTTGATAGTTGTGAACAAGAATATTCCACTACAAGTCCATTTAGATACTCGGAATCTCTGCTTCAAGATCCATGACACAATAAATTCTCTAGGATTTTTTGTATGTAAGCCCTGACTT
>NW_007258761.1:0-574 GCF_000164805.1 Carlito syrichta
GTTCTGATTCACCGGTGCGGTCCTAACCCTTCCCTGGTCAGTGCAGGTCACCGACAGGATGGCCCAAATTGGGGTGATTGAGAGCAGCCTGGGCAACCAAGTGAGGAAAGAAAAGAAGGAAAGAAGGAAAGAAAAAAGAAAGAAAGAAAGAAAGAAAGAAAGAAACATAGAAACAAAGAAACAAAGAAAGAAAGCAAAAGAAAGAAAAAAGAAAGAAAGATAAATTCACTCTCTTGCAAAACTTCTCTCAGTCCTTCCACCACCGCCCCCACCACATGTGAGTGTCTGCCAAGCTCAGCACCTACCAGCCCCAACCCACTCCCCAATGGCTGCCCCCTATTTGGTGAGGGAATTCCCGATGCTCCCTAGCCGGATTCCTGCTGGCTGTCCTCTCCAAGGTGAGAAATGTGCCCCAGGCAGGCTGACCCTCCAATTCCGTAACGAGGACCTCTGTCAAGAAAGGTCAGGGACACATCCCTCACCCGGGGATATTTCTTCACCCCCCAATTCAGTTTTCCTGACTGTAAATCCAGTCACCCTGTGAACACAAAATGCACAGTTTGAGAATGTTTTT
>NW_007258761.1:1716-3261 GCF_000164805.1 Carlito syrichta
CCATCGACAAAAAGATGCATCCCACGTGTGTTATGATGGGCGTCCACGATTTCTCAGGGAGAGGTCGGCATGGGTGGGGGACGATGGAGTGATCAGGAAAGAAAAGAGACCTCCCCCCACCCAAAGGTAGCAGACAGGGCGACCAGAAATTGGACTGGTCGCTGAGTTGCCATACTGCCTTGATTGCTCTGTGCCTTATGACCACCCTAGAGCAGAGTCATTTGTCCCATGAGCTCACACACATCCTTGCTGTGGGAGACGAATGTGGAGGGTGGAGGCAGGCCTTCTGTGGCACATGGCCCAAGGCAAAGGATGAATGTTCCCTGGGGCCACCTTTGAAACCTCCTATGAATGACAGACTGGAAAGTGCCTTTTTCACTCCCATCCCTGAGGGTGACTACTCACGCTGGGTGGCAGGGGTGGTGGTGGTGGTGGTGGTGACTTTTATTATTTGGAGTCGGAATCCCACTCTGTTGCCCAGGACAGAGTGCAGGGGCACACTCAAGTCACCGCGGACTCTACCAGCCAGGCTCAGGTGATCCTTCTGCCTTGGCCCCCCAAGTGGCTGGAACCAAAGGCCTGCGCTACCATACTCAGCTAATCTTTGGATTTATTTTTCCTGAGACAATGTCTCGCCTCATATCCCATTGGGGTCAAAGCCACAGGTTCAGGTATTCCACTTGCCTGGGCCTCTGAGGGGCCCAGATGCCAGACTGAGCCCCTTGGTCCGGTCTGTGGTTGTGGTGGTGGTTGGTATTATTATTCTGAGTAGGAGTACCAATCTGTTGCCCAGACCAGAGTGTAGGAACCCACACTCAGCCACTGCGGCCTCAATAGGCTGGGCTCTGGCATACATCCCACTGCAGCCTACTGAGTGTTTGGAATGCCAGGTTTGCACCACCACGTTCGGCTAATTTTTCGGACTTCCTCTAGAGACGAGGTCTTGCTAAGGTGCTCTGGCTGGTCTCGAACTTGGGGGCTCAGGTAATCCTCTCTTCACAGCCTCCCAGTTCACTGGGATGATTGGTGTGCGACCCCACGCCCAGCAACCACACAACACTCAGGGCCTGAGTTCGAGGCCCACTCCCTTCTGATGACCTGGGACCATGAAGAGGGGGCTGGGTTCCCTTGCCAAGCCCTCCCCATGGGGAGCACCGGTCTCTGGGGTATGTTGCCACCAGGGTGCCCACACCTCTGCCCACCTCGTTCCCCAGGGTGGATCCGCTCGCTCCTCCCAGAAGCCACCTTGGGGAAAGGGAGGGTTTGACTCTCAAACTTTCAGGGTGGCAGGGATGTCCGGGCTACTCACGCCTGTCTCCTTGGCACTCAGGGAGGATGAGATGGACAGATGGGTGGAGACTGGGTGATCGAGACTAGTCTGGACACCATAGCAATTCCCCACCTCGACCCCAAGCAACCCCAGAAAACCTTGGGTGAGGGCAGGGCTTGGCAGGAGGATTGACTCTGACCCAGAGTTAAAGACCAGGCAGGAAGACCAGGATGTTGACCAAAATGAAAGCATGTGAATGCAGCAGTTTGGGAGCG
>NW_007258762.1:0-588 GCF_000164805.1 Carlito syrichta
ACACATCCCTCACCTGGGGACATTTCTTCCCCCAACTCATTTTTCCTGACTCTAAAGTCAGTCGCCTTGTGAACACACCACGTGCAGTTGAGAAGCTGTGTACAATTCTCATGCTTTTGGAGACAGAGTCTGGCTCTGTGGCCCAGGCTTGGGCCCAGGGACACGAACGTCTTTCACCACCAGCATCAAAATCGTGGGCCCTGTCAATCCTCCCACTTCAGCCTTTAAAGTGGCTGAGGCATTGCCCCTGCCGACAGTACATGCAAGGCCAGGCCAGGCACTGTGGCATACGGCATCCAGCCCAGGCCGTGGGAGTCTGAGGTGGCAGGATACCTGAGCCCAGGGGTCAGAGACCAGCCCAGGTGAAATGGCCTGATATCATATCGGCAAGAGGTCCCCAAAATCGTGTCTGGCATGGTTTTCCCCGGATCCCAGCTGCTCGAGGTCACAGTGTGAGAACTGCCTGAGTCCCTCACTTCAAAGCCCCGGCAGCCACGATCATGTTGCTGTACCCCAGACCGGCTGATGGAGTCTCCAGCAAGAAATAAGATGCCCCCAACATGCATACGATGGGCTTCCACGGATCCC
>NW_007258762.1:1790-2618 GCF_000164805.1 Carlito syrichta
GGGGCGCCTGGAGCAGGGGCGTGTTTCTGCAGGCAGGGGCGTGTACTGCAGGCATGCCCTCACCACCACCTGTCTGTTCCCCAGGGTAGACCCGGTTGCTCCTCCCAGAGGCTGCCTCGGGGAAAGGGAGGGCGTGACTTTCAAACCTTCAGGAAGGCCATGGACAGCCAGGAAACTCATGATTGTCTCCTTGTCATGCGGGGAGTCTAAGATGGGAAGATGGCCATAGCCCGGGATCTCAAGACCAGTCTGGACATGATAGCAAGCCCCCACCTAGACCACAAGCAAAACACAGAAAACCTTGGGTGAGGGCAGGCCTAGGCAGGCAGATAGCCTCCAGCCC
The DNA here is from genome assembly GCF_000164805.1 of Carlito syrichta. Taxonomy (NCBI): domain Eukaryota; kingdom Metazoa; phylum Chordata; class Mammalia; order Primates; family Tarsiidae; genus Carlito; species Carlito syrichta. Next base: position 2,134 of record NW_007258762.1, read on the forward strand.
ATACTTCAAGACCAGGTAGGAATACCAGTATGTTGACCAAATTGAAAGCCTGTGATAGACGCAGTTAGGGAGGACCAGGTCGAGACGATGACCCGAGGTGGGTGGTTCGAGATCAGCCTGGGCAACCTAGTGAGGAAAGAAAAGAAAGAAAGAAAGAAAGAAAGAAAAAGAAAGAAAGAAAGAAAGAAAGAAAGAAAGAAAGAAAGAAAGAAAGAAAGAAAGAAATTCTCCTGCAAACCATCTGCCCTCAGTTCTTTCCCCCACACCCCTCACATGGGAGGGTCTACCATGCTCGGCACCTTGCAGCAACAATGCCCCCCTAGTTCCTGTCCTCACATTGGTGTGGGAATTCCCTAGACTCCCTGGCCGTGTTCATGCTGGCTTTCCTCTCCTAGGTCAGAATGTGCCCATGGCTCTTTGACCCTCTGACTCGGCAATAAGGACCTTCTGCCAAAAAAGGCCAGGGACACATCAATCACCCATGG
>NW_007258763.1:0-664 GCF_000164805.1 Carlito syrichta
ATGAGAATGATGTCTGACCACATAGAGAATATCAAAAGAGATAGAAATAACTCCGTGGTCCAATCCTGTAGAGTCTAAGAAGTCCAACAGTCTTCCTTCATTTTATCACATTTTCTTTGTTTTCTTTAATCTCAGTTGACAGTGTTTCTGCTGATATAGTCCCATCTCTTTCCATGGCTTCTGTTGAGATGGCTGATTAGGTTCATGCTTAACAACCACACTTTAGAATCAAAAGTATAAATGGATTGAAAGTAAAGGGATGGAAAGATATATTATGCAAACAGTAACCAAATAAGAGCGAGAATCACTATACTAATACTAATACTAAAGCAAAATAGAAGTCGTGATGAAAAAAATTGTTACCAAAGACCAAGGACATTATATAAGGAAAAAAGGTCAATCATCAAGAAGACATAATGATTCTAAGCATGTATGCATCTTACAATGGAGTCCCAAACTACATGAAAGAAAACCTGACAGCATTGAAGGGGGAAATAAACTATATAATGATACAAATTGGAGACCTCAGTACCCAATTTCCAAAACAAAAGAACAAGTATAAGAAAAATTCACAAGGAACTAGAAGACTGAGCAAAATTATAAACTAAATTAGACCAAAAAAGGCATCTCTAGAAATTCTCCACCCAACTACAGCAGAGAATAC
>NW_007258763.1:684-1167 GCF_000164805.1 Carlito syrichta
GAGCCTAAAACACACACTCAATAACAAATCAAAGAAAAAATCACAGAGAATTAGAAATACTACACCGAGATGACTGAAAACAAAATATCTCTGCCAAAACATATAAAATGCTGTGTAAGTAGTGTTTACAGTGAAGTTTATAACTGTAAATGCTTATATTAAAAATGAAGAAAGATGGCAAATAAATTGCCTAAACTTCTAACTTAACACAGTAGAAAAGAAAAAACAACCCAAACCCAAAGCAAAGAGAAGATAGGAAACAGTGATTAGGGGAAAATGTCAATGAAATCAAGAATTTAAAAAATGAATAAAACTGATGAAATCAAAACCTGGCTCTTTAAAATTAATAAACCAGGGATACTGACCAGGGATAAAAAAGAAGAGACTCAAATCCTTAAAATCAGGAAGGAAAGATGACATATCACTACCTATATAACCAAATAAAAAAGAATTATATGGCAATACTATAAACAACAATATGTC
>NW_007258763.1:2159-10491 GCF_000164805.1 Carlito syrichta
AATAAAAGTAATTCCGATATGAAAAAAAAGAAGCAAAATATCTCTACATATGACATAATCTTGTACATAGAAAATCCTAAGGAATACACACAAACACACACACACACACACACACACACTCAAATTAGAATTAATAAATTAGTTCAGCTAGGTTGCAGAATACAAGATCAACATCCAAAAATCAATCATAGAAAAGGTTAAAAAATGCACTAGCAATGAATAATTAAGTAGTGAAATTAAGATAACTCAATTTACAAGAGCATTGAAAAGAATGAAATACTTTGAAATAACTTAAACCAAAGGACAAGAAAAAGTACAAAACACAGGAAATTAGAAATGTTTAATGGAAAAACATCCCATGTACATTGATTACAAGGCATAATAATGTTAAAATGGCAATACTCTCTAAACTGAGCTACAGGTTTCAATGCAATTTCTAACAAAGCCCCATTTGGATTTTTTCAAAGATGAACAAACTAATCCGAATATTTATATGGAGTTACAAGGGATCCAGAATAGTCAAAACAATTTTGAAAAGCAGGTGCAAGAACTCACATATTCTGATTTCAAAGTCACCTAGAAACCTACAGTAATCAAGACAGTGTGGCACTAGCATAAGAATAGATGTATAGAACAATGGAATAGAATAGAAAGTCAAGAAATAAACTTTTACATTTATGATCAATTGCACAGTTCAATGGGGGAAAGAATAATCTTTTCAACACATGATTCAGGTACAACTGGATGTTTATATGCAGGAAAATGAAATTGGGGCTTTACTTCAGACCACAGACAAAAATTAAGTCAGAAGGAATAAAAGACTTAAGTGTAAGTTAGATCCTTAAACGCAAATATAGGGGTAAAACCTCAACTTTTCAATGGAAGCTTAAATATGACAAGAAAAGCATAAATATCAAAAGAAAAAGTAGATAACTTAGGTTTCATCAAATTTAAAACATCTATGCACAAAGAACACTACCAATAATGCAAAAATGCAACTCATAAGATAGGAAAATATATTTGCAAATCACATATATGATAAGCAAGTAGTATCTAGAATATACAAATAACTCTTACAACTTAACAATAAAAAGAAAAATAACCCAATTTTTAAAATCAGCAAGCAGCCTGTCATCCCAGCACTTTGGGAGGTGGAGGGGAGTGGGTTGCCTGAGCTTGTGGGTTTGAGACCAACCCCGGCAACTTGGCGAGACCTCGTCACTACAATAAATCAAAAATTAGCCGGACGTGGTAGCATGCTCCTGTAGTTCCAGCTACTTGGAATACTGAGGCAGAAGGATCCCCTGAGCCCAGCAGGTCGAAACTGCGATAGCCGTGAGTGTGCCATTGCACTTCAGCCTGGGCAACAGAGTGAGACACCAACTCAAAAAATAAATAAATAAATAAAAATGGGCAAACATTAGAATAGACTCCCCCCCCCAAAAGATATGCAAATAACTAATAAGCACATGAAAAGATGATTAACATCAATAGGGAAATCAAATCAAAATTCAGAAAGAAACACCACTTCACACCTACTAGGGTGATTATAATTTAAAAAGACAAAAAATAACAAATGTTGGTAAGAATGTGGAGAAAACAGAATCCCAATACACCCCTGGTAGGAATGCAAATGATGCAGCAGCTTTGGAAAATGGCTCAGCAGTTTTTTTAAAAGTTAAACATTCAGCTAAAATATAACCTAGGAACTCAACTCCTAGATATATGTGCAAAAGAATTGAAAACATATGTCCACACAAAAATCTGTAGTGAATTTTCATAGCAGCACTAGTTATAAAGTAAAAAACTGAAAACAAATCAAACTTTCATGAACTGATGAAATAATAAAGTATATTATAACTATACAATGAAATATTATTCAGACATGAAAAGAATGAAATTCTGATACACACTACAACATGGATCTATCTTGAGAGTATTATGCTAAGTGAGGAAGCCAGACACAAGAGACCACATATTGTATGAATCCATTTATATGAAAGATCCCAAATAAGCAAATTCATAAAAACAGTAAATTAGTGGTTGCCAGGGGTTGCAGGGAGAGAAGAATAAGGAGTGACTGCTAATGGGTTTTTTGTTGTTTTGTTTTGTTTTTGGTGGTGGGAGGTGATGAAAATATTCTGAAAGTAAATTATAGTGGTAGTTGCACAACTCTGAATATACCCAAATCTATTAAATTGCATATTTTTATTTTATTTTATTTTTTGAATCAGTATCTCACTCCATTGCCCAGGCTGAAGTGCAGTGGCACACTCATGGCTTCTGCAGCCTCAACCTACTGGGCTCAGGGGGTCCTTCTGCCTCAGTCTTCCAGTAGCTGGGACTACAGGTGCGTGCCACCACATCTGGCCAATTTTTTGACATATTGTAGAGATGAGGTCTCGCCAAGTTGCTCAAGCTGATGTCAAACCCCTGAGCTCAGGCAATTCTTTAGATTTAGCCTCCAGCAATGCTGAGATTACAGGCTTGAGTCACCATGTCTGGCTAAAATGGTGAATTTTATTGTATGTGAATTATGTCTCAGTAAAAAATGAAAATCAGATTGATACATATAGAAAAAAGAGAAGAGAAAACAAATCCTTCACTAGGAGAGTTGGAGGAACTGAAGCCACAACACAGAAAAAGAAGGAAAAATATGAGCCATATAAGAGAAACAGACAGAAGTTGACGTATTGGGAAGTCAACTGAGAAGAACATTTCAGAAAGGGAGGACAGTCATCAAGACAAAACTTTAGAGTGGGAGATGGGGTAAACTGAAAAGGGTGTTTGAACAATTTTGAAATCTCTAGGAAACATTAAAAGAATAATTCAAATCTAGTGTTAAGAGTGGTAGAAGTGAGTGTGTGTGAGGAGATAGATGTAAGTAGTGTGGTTGCTTCACTCTTTCAAGCACTTTGTTAACGAAGAAAAAGAACAAAATAAAATTAGAATCAAAGGGGTGGCAATATCATGGAAATATTTTTAAGCATATAGGAGAATTCAGTATGTGGGCGAAGATAAATGGCAAGTAAGTGAATGAGTTATCAGAGAAGGCAGAAGAGAATGAGATTAAGCTTTCAATCCCATAAGCTCAATAAAAGAGGGATCATGTCCTTTTAAAAGGGAAGAGAGATAGGTTGAGGTTAGTGGCATCAGAAAACTACAATGAGGTCATTTTACAGTGCTTTCTAAAATGTGGTCCACAGGCCTTCCTGCATCAAGATTCACAGGAGTGCATATTAGAATTGCAGATTCCTGAGTTGCACTAAGATCTACTAAATAAGAATGGTTAACATTGGGGAATCTGCATTTTCATTTGAAAATGTGAACAAATGAGAATCCAGTTAATCAAAGGATTGTCGAGCAGTTTCTGTTGAGGTCAAGAATTTGTAGTGCATCACCTGGAGAGCATGTTGAGCACAGATTATTGGGTCCAAGCACCACAATTTCTAATTCCATAGGTCTAGGATGAACCCAAGAGTTTATATTTTTAACAAGTTCTTGGATGATGTGGATGTCTGCTGGTGCAGGATCCATACTTGGAGAACTGCTGTGGTAGTTTATCGAATTATTCTGCGCTGAATAGCTCATAACAGGGCCAGCAGAGAAAACTTCTAGCAAGCATGCTTGAGTCTGAGGACTGACAACATAGATCTAATGAAAGGACCAGGGGAGATCTGGAAAGAGAGGACATTGTTGAACAAGGTTCCACACTAGTAGAAAAGCTGGTAAAGATAAAAGAGGCTAAGGACTTGTGAACGTAGGGCAGGGATAGTGGGATGCAAGATAACAAAAAGGAAAGTGAAGAATCAAAAATGAAAGAGCAAGATGCTTTGGCCAGAAAGGAAAAGTTTGGAGTTGGAGTTCTTGGAGGTAGTTCATAAGTAATAACATTGTTTCACGTGAGACCATGCTAATAGGCCACAGAAGTAGCAAGAAGATGACAAAATGGAAAAGTTTAAGACTGTGAAGCCAGGCTGTAGAATTGTCATGCAAATGAACTGAAACCAGGATGATAACAAGGAAGGGATGGAGAAGGGAACTCTGAATCTAGTGCTGGAAAGATCAAGAAAATATACTGAAGCCTCAGAGACACAGGTAGAAATTGGCAGAGCTGAAATAAGAAATCAGCTCCTTCTAACTCCAAAGCCCATGTTTTAACTATTGCACAGTGATGTTTACTTAAAGAATGCTAGTGTGTTACTTCTGAAGGAAGTTACATAAAATTTGTTTCCGTTTGAAGGTGCTTTGTGACTAGATAATATCTATGCAATAAATGAATGTGATACTGTTCTATTCTATTCCTCCTAGAATGAAATTGCACAACGAAGTCATCTTTTTCAGGCAAAATAAGGAGAACTGCTCTAGTAAACAATGCTAAAGATGGTTTAACCTCTTCTTCCAGTTTTTTTGGTGCATAAATGCTGTTGAGTATACTTTTTTGGTGTGCAGGAAAAAAATCAGCAGAAATAATTTAGGCATATAACCAATCCAGAGAAAGCACAAATGGCCAATAAACATATGAAAAGATGTTAAATCTCACCAGTAATCAGGGAAGCATAAATTAAAACTACAATAAGAGAGCATCTTTTACTCATCAGACTAACTATAATTTAAAAGTATGACAACATCAGTATAGAGAAGGTGGATGGGCAAACAGATAATCTCATGCCAGTCTTAAGGGTATGTAAACAGGAACAGCCACTTGGGAGAAAAGTATGATAATATCTAGCAAAATAAGAAAGATGCCAACCTACAACCTAACATTTCCCTTACTGAATACACACTCTAGGGAAACATTTGACTATGTGCACAAAAGGACACAAAAATGGATGTTTACTATAGCATTGCCAAAGATAGCATTAAAAAAAATGAGGACCAACCCAAATGCTCATCAATGAAGACATGGATGAAATATGAGATCTTCATGAAATGAATTGCTATCCAAATAAAAGGAAGGGACCAGAACTATAGAAATTAGTAAGGATGGTTCTAAAACACTTAATGTTAAATTTTTTAAAGTTGCAGAATGAAATGTATAGAATGATTTCATATATATAATTTTTCCAAACCCATGGAAATATTGCACCTTGTTTCTGAATTTTTATTGATGTCTGTAAAAACATTAAAAAGGGTGACTATCAAACTCATCATAGTGGTTGTCTCTGGAGAACAGGGAGAGGGCAATGGGTTGGGAATACAGTCAAAGAGGAGTTTTACATCTTATTATTTTTTCTCTCTCTATATATATATAAAATCTGTGGTTTTTAAAAATGCACACACATACTAAAACAAGAAAAAATATAAAAAGTATTAACATTTTAAACATTTGGGACATGAGAATATGGGTGTTCATTGTATGTTATTCTTTCAAAAAGTTTAATTTTCTAAAAGAAAAATCAAATGCCTTGGCATTATTCCAGAAAGTCATTTGATTTGTCTCAGGGAAAGAGAAAAATTAGGCTCTGTTAGAAGTGGTCAAGTAGTCAGACTACACACTGTATGTTAATGTTCCATGACTGGTCCAGACCAGTACATACTGGTGTATGTATTCTCAAGCTACCTATATGCACATTTTCATCTCTGGAAATTCCAGTGGAATCTGTGAACAGAGATTCCATTGCAAACTTAGATATTCAAGAAAATCATCATTAAAGAGTGGAATGTGAATGAACTGGCTTCTCCAATAAAGACCAGACAAGAGAAATTCTCCCTGGAGAGAAATAAAGTACAGAAGATAAAAGAGAGAATGTTTAGGTTACTTCTACTTCACACTATCCCCCTTCCAGCTGGGCAGCTTCTAACACACTCTGTTCTTGTCACCATTCTTGGAATAACTTTTGGGTCTCTGTCTGATGCTCTGTCTATGGTTATAAACAACTCTTCCTCTACAGTTTGCACAGCCACAGAATAATGACACTGAATTAGAAACATGAATCAAGGCATAAATACTTTTTTTCTTATGGTAAAATAAATCACTGGTTATCTGTTTCTACAAGCATAGGCAGAATGTACTTTCTGTTTTTTAAATTATATACTGAAACTGAGACATCATTTGTTGAATAATATGTGTTTTTAAAATAGAAGAATGCCTACAATGAAAAAAATGATAGGTGATCTTGCAGGTCTTTGGGGCAAGCATGAGTGACTACGTTCATACAAAAAAAGAAGAGAAAGAGTCTTAACACCCCCTACGTGATAGATAAAGAGGCATAGTAGCAAGGTAGAAAAAGAACCACGAAAGGGAAAGGGGAGAAACAAAGACAAAAGCACAATAGTCTTTGTATCACCCTGGGCTGAAATTAAAGAAGCAAAGAAAGTGCAACACCAGCATCCCACATTCAGTAGAAGAATATTGAGGCCATGTGCCAATAAGGACAGTCTAGTGTACACCACAGAAGCAAACAATCCTCAAGTCCTTGAAGCCTGAAGGTTGATTTCTCGCTTCTGTGACCACTCTAGAAGGTGGGCTTGGGGCAATGTCCTGCATTGCCGTCATCCTCATTTTGAGTCTTAGTCTAATAGAGCAACCACTGTAGGCAAAAGTTGCCAGTCACCATGGCAGAAGAAATTAAAGAGCTTCAAATGTGCAACTAAAGCTCCTACAACAGAGATTCACATCATTTCTGCTAACAACCTACATGGCTAAGCCTGAAAACACAATAGGGAGTATCCTCCTCTTACAACTCCCAGCTTGCTGTACCCACTTTAATGAATTTTGTCCCTATTAAGATGACCTGGTACCAGAAGAGCAACTTCCTGTAAGAAGAGGCAAATTGAGGAGCAGTCAAGTGGTTTCAATGATGAAAATGCACTTTCCCTGATGTGGAAGGAAGACAGCTCAGTCCATCCATGTACAGGAACAAAAGCATTGTCTCAGATGGCATAACTTTGGAGGATAATAGCTAGCAATGCTAGTGCAAGTGACGAAACCGAAAGAGCTCTGTCTACACAAGATAGACCAAAGAGTTCCCCCAGCCTACTCTTCACCTTTCCCAACACCAAGGGAGTCATGGAATTATGGTTTATTTAGGCAGGGAAATTTTGAACCTCAAACCTTCTTTTAAAATATGAAGAAACTGAGTCACAAAATTGAATGGAATGATATCACACTGAAGAGACAGCATATGAACAAATGTGGATCCATCCTCTTGGATGTTCTATTCAGCTTTCATTCCCTCACCTACTATGTCACACTATCTCAGAGGATCTTTATGTTTAAAACCATCCTCCTAATTTTCTATTTAAGAAGAGAACTTATCTTTCTTCTTTCTAAAAGGTATCAAAGTTTCAGTTCCCACCTCTCTCAACTGACTGACAAATAGGTTGGTCTCAAACTCCTGGCTTCAAGTGATCCTCCCACCTTGGCCTCCTAAAGTGTGAGCCACTGTGCCAGGCCAGGACTGGGTTTTAGATTTGTCACAATGTCAACAATTTATGCCTGAAATTTCTCAAGAGGTCAGTTCTTATAAACAGTGTTGGTGCACTTTCTGACTTCCAACCATGTCATCTTAATGTCATAAATATAGGATGAAGTGAAGAGAAGAATGAGTACATGAGTGCTGGGAAAAGAGATTCTCATTTCTCCTAGTCACCTTACAGACTTTTCTGATTCTCTGTAAGTCTCACATCTCCTCTTACTCCAAAATACTTGAAAGCAATCTCTAAGTGAAAAATATCACCAGTTCATTCTGTTTAGGATAAGGAAAAATAACAACAATAACAATAGACACTCATAAATGGTATGTGTCAAACATTTTACATAACATTATTTCTAATCCTTGAATTAATTCAATGAAGAGGTAATATTATTGGTCCCATTTTAGAAATGAGATTAACAGAGATGCAGAAAATTTAAGGTCATTCATAAGCCCCAACCTGTGAGTCTCCATGGGTTCTTAGTGCTATAAAGATAAATTTCTTCTTGGCTAGCAGAAATAACAGTGCCTTTTCTGGCAAAAGAGAGAACAAAGCTGTTGATATACAGATCTTGTCATTACATATAACTACAACCCTTTAATAATTTCAATTTTATTCATCCCAGTCTCCAACCACTGCTTCTCTCTTTCCACTTCACTTCCTTGAGTAACTTTAGTCCCGTGTTTCTTCAATTCTACTGAGATTTACAATTCAGTGAACCTATCATTTTTTCAGTATCTCTGACCCTCTGAGTGTCACTACTTCTCTTATTATCCAGTTAAAAAAACTCATGGGCAATCATAATCACTGCCTGCATGCAATGCAAACTCCCTTTCTCCTCTCCCATATTATCATTCTCATATTAGCAAAACTCTAACCATGGTTAAATCCAGTTTTCCATCTATCACTTGGC
>NW_007258764.1:0-896 GCF_000164805.1 Carlito syrichta
TAGCCAGGTGTGGTGTCGCAGGCCTGTTGTTACAGCCACTCAGGGGGGCTGAGGAGGGAGGATCGCCTGAGCCCAGCAGGTGGAGTTTGTGGTGCCTATGAGCATGATGCCGTGCTCCAGCCTAGGTAATAGAGAGGGATTCTGACACTAAATAATAATAATCTCCTCCTCCTCCACCACCACCACCCCTGTCACTCAGCATGAGGAGTCAACCTCAGGGATGGGATTGGAAAAGTACTTTACTGTCTGTCATTCCCAGGAGGTTTCTAAGGTGGCCACCGGGCATGTCCATTCTGCGCCTTCAGCCATGCATCCCAGAAGACCTGCCTCCACTCTCCACACTCTTGCCCCATGGCAAAGATGCACGTGAGCTCATGGAACAGACAGCCCCGAGCTAGGGCAGCCATTGGACACAGAGCCACCAAAGGGGTCCAGCAACGCTGTGAGCAGCCCAGGTTCTGGTTGCCCAATTTGCCACCTTTGGGTGCAGGGAGAGGCACTTCCTCTCCCAATCACTCCATCGTACCCCACCCACGCAAACCTACCCAGGGGAGCTGTGGACCCCTGTCGTGATGTACATGGAAGGCGTCTTGATGCCAGAGCAACTGTCGGCCAGGCTGTGTATGACAGTGCAATCGTGGCTCCTGGGGCCACGTCCTGCGGGGTTAAGGCTGTTCTTCGTGCCTCAGCAGCCAAGAAGCTGGGTATCTGGGGGCCACCATGCCTGACTCTATTTTGTGGACCTCTCACCGAGATGAGGTCTGGCCATGTCGCCCAGGCTGGTGACTGACACCTGCACACAGGCAGCCTCCCACCTCGGCCTTCCAGGGCACAGGGCTGATGGTCATGAAACACAGTGCCCAGCCTGACCTCTCATATTCTTTCTGCAGGGGCAA
>NW_007258764.1:2496-6491 GCF_000164805.1 Carlito syrichta
GCCAAGACCAGCCCTCACCCATGGTTTTCTGGGTTTTACTTGGAGTCGAGGTGGAGGCTTGCTGTGGTTTCCAGCCTGTCTGGAATACCCGGGCTGCAGCTGTTTTCCCGTCTCAGCCTTCCTGAGTGCCTAGGAGATAGGCGTGAGTTTCCCAGCTGTCCCTGAACCCCTGAAGTTTTGAGAGTCATGCCCTCCTTTTCCCCGAGGCGGGCCCTGGGAGGACAAAGTGGGTCAACCTTGGAGAAAAATGTGGGAGGAGGGGTGGGCGCCCCAGTGGAGACACGCCCATGCACTAGGTGCTTCCACCAGGGAGAGCTCAGTGAGTGACTCCAACTGCCCTCTCCAGAGTTCTAGATCATCAGAAGATAGTGGACCTAGTGGTAGGAGGCCAGGTGCAAGGGCACACGCCTGTCATCCCAGCACTCTGGGAGGCCAAGGCAAGATAATGTCCTGAGCACCCATGTTCAACACCAGCCTGGGCACCTTGGTCAGACCTCGTCTCTATAAGGATTCAAAAAAAGGAACCGAGCTTGATGGTGCAGGCCTTTCCTTCCATCCTCTCAGGAGGCCACAGCATGAGGATCACTGGAGCCTAGCCAGTGGCAACTGGGGTGGCTGAGAGTGAACCCTTGTCCTCTGGCTATTTTTTCTGGCTCTAAAGCCAGTCGCCCTTTGAACACACCACGTGGAGTTGAGAATCTTTACAATTCTCATGTTTTTGGAGAAAACCATGACCACCACCACCCCTGCCACCCAGCATGAGAATTCACCCTCAGGGATGGGAGAGAAAAAAGCACTTTCCAGCCTGTCATTCATGGGTGGTTTCAAAGGGGGCCACTGGGCAGGTTCATCTCGTGCCTTTAGCCACGTGCCCCAGAAGGCCTGCCTCCACCCTCCACACTCATGCCCCATGGCAAAGATGAATGTTAGCTCATGGAGCACACAGTCCTAAATTAGGGCGGCCATTGGGCACAGAATGAACAAGGAAGTTCGGCAATGCCGCACCAGTCCTGGTTTCGGTCACCAAGTCTAGCACATTTGGGTGGGGAAAGGGCCCCTTCCTCTCCTGATCACCCAATTGTCCCCCGCCCACATAGAACATTCTCTGGGGAACTGTGGACTACCATCTGGAGGCATGTGGGAGGTGACTTTTTTATCGCTAGAGTCTGTCTGGTGGTCTGGGGTACAGTAGAACAATGGTGGCTCCCGGGGCCTCGAACTGCTGGTCACAAGCAGTCCTCCCACTTTGTAACCTGAGCAGCCAGGATTCTGGGACACCTGTCTCGATTTTGGTGACCTCTCACTGAGACGTGGTCTGGCCACGTCGCCCGGGCTGGCCTCCAAAACCTGGGCTCAGGCAGTCTCACGCCTCTACCTCCCAGGGTGTGGAGCTGACGGCTGTGAGCCACAGTGGCCAACCTGGACTGGCTTATTCTGTCATTGGTGGCAATGCAAAGGAATTCCCCAGGACAGAGGTCACTGCATCCTATGTAGCCGGGACCATGGGCACCACCACTTGCGACTCCAGTGTTTGCATTCTGGGGTGCAATGAGGTCTAGCTCGTGGCCCAGACTGGTCTCGAGTTCCTGGGATCCAGCTGTCCCCTGCCTAGGCCTTCAAAGTCACAGACTAACTGACTGCTGATCCATTGTCTTCCAGGAACTCTAGGTCCAAGACTGGGGTCCCCTTTCCAAATGATCTATGTCTGTTCACAATGATGCCAACTCCATACACAAATTAATGCTCTTCTTTTTTTTAGTCAGGGTCTCACTCCATCACCCAATCTTTAGGGTGGTGGCTCAGCCCCGGCCACCACAGCCTCCACCCACTGGGCTCCAGTGAGCCTTTCTCCAGCCTTCTGAGGATCCAGTATGACAGGTATGCACCACCATGCTCATCTCATTTGGGATGGAGGGTAGAGATGAGGTCTCACCGAGTTGCCTGGGCAGGTCTTGGCCCATGGGCTCAGGCCAGCTGCTGGCCTTGGCTTCCCAAATCACTGAGATGATGAGGTTGAGCCCCTGAGCCTAGCCTCGAACCTTCATTGAAAACAAGTCATAAGGCTTGGCATGGGGGCCCACACCTGGAATCCCAGCAGTCTGGGAGGCTGAGGCGGGAGGATGACCAGAGCCCAGGAGCCCAAGGTCAGCCCAGGTCATACAGGGAGACCCAATCTCCACACCCATTCAAACTAGGAGTCTAGGATCGAGTTGCCTGTCATCCTGGTCACTCCGGTGGCTGAAGAGGGAGGATCATCAGAGCTAGTGATTTCAAAGCTGGCAGAGAATGATGGTCATGTCCCCGGTCCCCAACCTGGGCCACAGAGCCAGACCTGTCCCAAAAAACATCAGAATCGTATACAGATTCTCAACTGCGCATGGTGTGTTCACAGGGCGTCTGACTTAAGATCCAGGAAAAATGGGATTGAGGGGAAGAAATGTCCCTGGGTGATGAATGTGTCCCTGGCCTTTCAGATCAGAAGGTCCTCATTGCCGAGTCAGATGGTCAGGATGCCTGGTGTACATTTATCACCTCAGAGAGGAGAGCTGGCATGATCTGGGCCTGGGAACCTCTAGAACTCCTGTAACAAGGTGGGGGAAGCAATTGACCAGGGGGGTGTTGGGGTTGGAAGGTGCCAAGCTTGGGGGACCCCAACATGTGTGGGGGTGGACGGTTTGCATGAGAATGGATTTCTTTCTTTCTTTTCTTTCCTCACTAGGTTGCCCAGGTTGCTCTCAAACCACCAACTCGGGCCATCCTCTCAACCTAGGCCTCACAAACTGCTGCAATCACAGGTTTACCTTTCATCAACGTCTTGATATTCCTGCCTGGTCTTGAACTCTGGGCCAGAGGTAATCCTCCCACTGAGGCCTGCCCTCACCCAAGGTCTACTGTGTTATGCTTGGACTCATGGTGTGGGCTTACTATGGTGTCCAGCCTGGTCTTGATCTCCTGTGCTCCAGCCGTCTTCCTGTCCTGTCCTCCCTGAGTACCGAGGAGACAGGCCTGAGTTGCCTGGTTGTCCCCGCCTCCCCAAAATTTTGAGATTCATGGCTGCCCTTTCACCGAGTTAGCTCCTTGGAGGAGCAAGTGGATCCACCCTGGGGAAGGAAGCAGGAGCGGTTGGACACCCTAGTGGGCACATGCCCCTGCACCATGCACTCCCCCCATGGAGGACTAGGCAGGCATCTCTGGCCCCGCTTTCTGGCATCCTGGGTCATCGGAATGAAACAGACTTCATGGTGGGGCCCTGAGAGGGTGTGAAGGCCAGGTGTGGGTGCTCATGCCTGTCATCTTGGTGCTCTGGGAGGCCTAGATGAGAGAATGGCCTGAGCACCCAGGTTCAAGACCAGCCTGGACACCTTGGTGACATCTTATCTCTACAAGAAGTCAAAAAAATGATTCGAGCTTGGTGAAGCATGCCTTTTGTTCCAGTCACTTGGGAGGTCATGGCAGTAGGATAGCTGGATCCCAGCTGGTGGAGGCTGCGGTGACTGATAGAGGACCCCTGTGATCTGGCCTGGGCGAGAGAGTAGGACTACGACTCAGAATAATAATACCAATCACCACCACCATCACAAGCACAGTCTGGGTTCGGGGGCTCAGACCTGCATTCCAGCCCTTCTGAGGTCCAGATGAGTGAAGGGCCTGATCCTGCGGCTTCGAAACCAGCCTGGGACATGGGGTGAGACCTTGTTTTGGCCATCAAAAATAAATCCAAAGATTAACTGGGCCTGGTTCTGCAGGTGTGTAGTTCCAGTCACTTGGGGGAGCCGAGGTTGTGGGATGGCCTGAACCCACCAGGTGAAGTCCATGGTGGCCTTGAGTGGTCCCATGTGGTCAGGCCTGGATGACAGAGTGGGATTCGGAGTCAAATAATAATTACCACCATTGACACCCCTGCCACCCAGCGTGAGGAGTCACATTCAGTGATGGGAGAGGAAAAGGTATTTCCCACCAGTTATTCGAGGAGAGATTCCAAAGGTGGCCACTGG
>NW_007258765.1:0-10122 GCF_000164805.1 Carlito syrichta
GAGGTCTCACCAAGTTGCCCAGGCTGGTCTTGAATCCGTGGGCTCAGGCAATCCTCTCACTTCGGCCTCCCAAAGTGCTAGGATTATAGGTGTGAGCCACCATGCCCGGCAGAATTATTTGCTTTAAATGGATAATTTTATGTTAGGTGATGTTCACCTCAATTGTACAAAAGAACAAAGAAATAACCCTGAAGCTGGGTTTTAAAAAGTGAGAAGCATAAGGTAGAAGAAGGTGGGGGTTCTGGGTGGGAGGAGCAGCTGCGTAAAAGCAGGGTTGAAGAATTCCCTGGAGAGACTTGGGATTCATCTAGAAGGGTCAGCAGAGGTGAGATCATGAAGATGAAGTGTTTAGACTTTTTTCCTGAGGTCAGTGTTCCCCAGATGTCACTGCTCCCATCAGTGCTTCTCAGAACTTAATGTTCATTCCAGGACTACCCAGGATCTTGTGAACATGCTTCTTCCAGGTCAATAGTCTGGGCTGAAATCTGAGACTGTACAGATCTAACAAGCTTCAAAGTGGTGCTAGTAAGCTGGACACTATGTTCTGAGTTGTAAGAATCCAAACAACACCTCCACAATATTCACTACAAACAAGAACCACCTATTATGATATTTATTCAATCTTTTCTTTTAGGTGACCTCACTTAAAAATTCATTTTAGGCAGGTGCAGTGGCTCACACCTATAATCCCAGCACTTTGGGAGGCTGAGGTGAGAGGATTGCCTGAGCTTGGGGGTTTGAGACCAGCCTGGGCACCTTAACGAGACCTCATCTCTATAATAAATCAAAAAATTAGCCTGGTGTAGTGGCACGTGCTGTAGTTCCAGCTACTTGGAAGATTGATGCAGAAGAATCACCTGAGTCCAGCAGGTCGAGGCAGGAGTGGCCGTGGGCATGCCGCTGCGCTCCAGCCTGGGCGACGGAGTGAGACTGCAACTCAAATAAATAAATAAAATATATATATTGTTAATGGTGTCTGGGTAGGTGATATTGTCCGCCCAAGACCTTAGATCTGGGGCCTTCTGTCCTTTTGTTCAAAGGGAGACTGGCAAGTCTGAGGTGTTGGAGATGACTTTGCTCCTGACAGAGACTCTGTCTTTGAGGAAAATTTGATTGAAAGGGATAGAAAAGTCCATTTTCTTACAAACCTGTTTTGATGCTATTTAAGGCCTTGAATACATGTGTTCAAGAAATCACACCTGCAGGCGACAAGGAGCCCCCTAGCATCTCCCTGGGATCCTTTTTTTTTTTTACTTCTCACTGTGACAAGGCTGGGGTGACAGGGAGAGGTCCTTTGGTTGTAGCTCATGACAGGCAATAAGATTAAGGATGAGTCGTAGAGAAAAGATAGCCAAGCACCTTATCTCTTCCACAGAGAGGCCAGGGTTGGAAAGGAGAAGAGTGAGAGAGAGAGCGGCAAATCTCAGTGGCAGAGGAGAATGAGCGAGAGCAAGAGTGTGACAAATCTTGGTGGGACCTCCAAAAACATTAGGTCACTTTCCCAGCGGGGCCTCCAGAATGTTAGTCAGGCCCACTGGGAGTGTGTGATCTGGTGCTGTGTGAAGATGCAAAGAATTGCACAGAAGTGAGATGAGAAAATATAGTTTATTTAGAAAGCAAGCTAGGGAGAGAGAGAGAAAAAGGAGATTCACCTCCCCAAGGTAGGAGAGAGGGCCAAAGCCAGGAAACATGGTAACGGCCATAGTTCTAGAGCCACACCAGAGTCTAGTAAGGCAATGGCCCCCTGGGATAATTAAAGTGGGAGTGTGAAATGTCCAGAGTAGTGATTTATTTGTTTATTTATTTATTTTTGAGTCAGGGGTGTCTCACTCTGCTGCCCAGATTGGAATGCAGTGGCATGATCATAGCTCACCGTAGCCTCAGCCTTCTGGGCTTAGGCGATCCTTCTGCCTCAGCCTCCCGAGTAGCTGGGACTACAGGTGTGTGCCACCACACCCTGCTAATTTTTGTGATTTTTTTTTTGTAGAGACAAGGTCCCGCTATGTTGCCCAAGCTGGTCTCAAACTCCTGAGCTCAAGCAATCCTCCTGCCTCAGTCTTCCAAAAATGCGAGGATGACAAGCATGGGCCACTGCACTCGGCCTGGATCCTCTTATTGGAGGATGATATTTAGAAATTATGGCTTGGGCACTGGATGTGCTCATTGATAATAATTTCTAAACTAATAATGATAACATTAATAAACTCCAGGGCTTGGCTGAGCTGGTGAGAAGTGGTGGGGGCAGAAGACCAGATGGAGGGATCAGGTTCCCCTGAGATGTTCGTCTCCTCTCTACCCTCAGCCCTGCACATGGTAGGTGTACCATAAATGCTTTAAGGAGTGAATAGCAAATGGCCAAGCCAGGATATACAGATGCATGGGATTCCATCTCGGGCTGGGGAGTTATGTCTGAGCTTTAGAAGAAAGAGAGAGAGCCCGGCTCGGTGGCTCAGCCTGTAATCCCGCGCCTTTGGGAGGCTGAGTTGAGTGGATTGCCTGAGCCCGCGGGTTCGAGACCCGCCTGGGCAGCGAGACCTCATCTCTACAATAAATAAAAAAATCAGCTGGGCATGGTAGCGCATGCCTGTAATTCCGGCTACTCGGAAGGCTGAGGCGGAAGGATCGCCGGAGCCCAGCAGGTCGAGGCTGCGGTGGCCAGGAGCGACCGCTGCACTCCAGTCTGGGCGATGGAGTGAGACTCCAACTCAAAAAAAATAAATAAATAAATAAGAAGAAGAAGAAGAAGAAGAAGAAAGAGAGAATGGCTGCATTTGGAAAGAAAACCCCACCAGAGTGGGGGGGTGAGGTGGGATCCCATCGTGGCACTCAGAAGCCAGCAGGCTAGCCGTAACTTTGCAGGGTGTCTCCCCGCACGCCCACCCTGCCCCTGCTGGAGACATGGCCGAGGCGGAACATTCTAGTGTCCACTCTGAGGGCTGGCTCCCCGCCAGGCCTGAGAACACACTGGGAGGCCGAGGAGGACTTCCCGACTGCCCTGTCTTCCCTCTTGGCTCAGGAGGAATGCTGCCCATGGCTGGAGGGAACACACCATGCCCTAAGGAGGAACATGTCTGCATAGGATGCTTGCATGGTTCTGACCATCTATACATGGCCTGAGCCAGAATCTTAGTATTTTTCTGAAGGCCAGGCCTGGTGCTCAAAATCCAGGAGGTTCTGGAGAGACAAAAGTGAGAAGCCACAAGGAAGGGAGTGGAGTTTAAGATGTGGGCACAGGCTGGTGCAGTGGCTCAGCCTGTGATTCCAGCACTTTGGAAGGCTGAGGCAAGAGGATTGCCTGAACCGGGGGTTCGAGACCAACCTGGGCAACTTGGTGAGACCTTGTCTCTACAATAAATCACAAAAACTTGCTGGGAGTGGTGGTGGGCATCTATAGTTCCAGTTACTTGGAAGACTGAGGCAGAAGGATTGCCTGAGCCCAGCAGATCAAGACTGTGGTGGCTGTAAGAGTGCCACTGCACTCCAGTCTGGGTGACAAGAGTGAGACTCCAACTCAAAAAAAAAAAAAAACGATGTGGGCACTGCTAAGTCTGGTGGGTGTGGACCCAATCTCAATTTGTAGGAAGACTTTTAAAACATATTGAATTAAGTGCCAACATTTAAATAATTAGTTCTGCATCAAAATATATTTTTGGTTTCCCTTAAAAATGAGATTATCCGACTACCTTGCACCCACATTGTCTTCTATAGCTAATCTACTGAACTTGAAGTATCCATTTGGCCACAGTCCTCACCACTCCCTGTTGCCACACACCTGCCCTGCTTCATTCTGTATGTTGCTTGCTGGTCCTTTAGGCGCTGACTTTGCCATCCCTCCCTGTTGTGGCTCCCTTCCTTAAAGACCCCTTGTTGTAGCCCAGTCCCTTTGGAAAGTTGAGGCCCCGATGGTTGAGAGAAGGACTTCAGGAAGTCACACCACCACAGTGGAGACAGATTTGGGGTAGAGATCAAGTCCCTTGACTCCTGTCCAGTTGACTTCCTGTGACACATACATCCCCCAGTGTGAATTTGCTTACAATCAAAATTGAGTATGCTGGGCATGGTGGCTCACACCTGTAATCCCAGCACTTTGGGAAGCTCAGGCAGGAGGATGACTTGAGCCCAGAAGTTCAAGACCAGCCTGGGCAACATAGGAAGACCTCATCTCAACAACAACCACCACAACGAAAACAACAAAAAGCCAGGCATGAGCCGAGCTCAGTGGCTCAGCCTGTAATCCCACACCTTGGGAGGCTGAGGTGAGTGGATTGTCTGAGCCCGCGAGTTCGAGACCCGCCTGGGCAACTTGGCGAGACCTCGTCTCTACAATAAAATAAAAATTAGCCGGGCGTGGTAGCGTGCGCCTGTAATTCCAGCTACTCAGAAGGCTGAGCCGGAAGGATCGCCGGAACCCAGCAGGTCAAGGCTGCGGTGGCCGGGAGCGGCCACTGCACTCCCGTCTGGGCAACAGAGTGAGACTTTAATTCAAAAAAAAAAAAAAAAAGCCAGGCATGGTGGCACACGTCTGTAGCCCCAGCTACTCAGGAGGCTGAGGTGGGAGGATCATCTGAGCCCAGGAGGTTGAGACTGTGGTGAGCTGCAGTCATGCCACCGCACTCCAGTCTGGGTGACAGAGTGAGACCCTGACTCAGAAAAGAAAGAGAGAAAGAAAGGGAAGGAAGGGAAAGAAGAGAAGAAAGGAAGAAAGGGTGGGAGGAAGGGAGAGAGAGACAGAGGAAGGAAGGAAGAGAGAAAGAGAGAGAGAGAGAAGAAAGACAGAAAGACAGAAAGAAAGAAAGACAGAAAGAAAGAAAGAAAGAAAGAAAGAGAAAGAAAGAAAGAAAGAAAAGAAAGAAATGAGTTTGCAGGACAGCAGCCAGCCAGGCTCATCTCTGCACTCAGCCCAGGCAGCATCTCCAAGCTCTGCTGGTCCCCAGACTTTTCCCCTCAGGTCTGTTCATTAAACCCAACTCAGGTCAAGCCACCACTGAAATCCCCCAAGAGACTTTCTGTCATGACCAGTCCCAGTTTTGTGGACACGTAAGTGACGTATAGCAAATGGCACACAGCTAGGGTGTATGGGCTTATCTATTTTAACGTATGTGTTGAACATGGTCACCACCTCCATCACTAGACGGCCAGGGACTTGCTGTCACTATAGCATCCGTTTCTAGAATTTCCTATAAATGGAGTCGTACCCTTTGTGCTGTTGTTTGTCTTGCTTCTTTTGTTCAGCGTTATGGTTTTGAGATCTATCCATGCGGCTACATGCACCAGCAGTAAGACCCAGGCCCCTGACCATGAGCCCTAAGCCCTGTGTGATCTGTTCTCCGCCAACCTCCACAGCCTTGGTCATGCCCCCTCTCCACTCACTCTGCATTGACCATATTGTCTTTCTCTCCGTCCTTCAACACACCCAGTTTATGCCTGCCCCAGGGCCTTTTCATCTGCTGTCCCCACTGCCTGGAATGCTCTTTCTTCATGTGGATGGCTCCAGCTTGGCATTCAGGTCTCAGTTCAAATATCACCTCCCCAAAGAAGCCTCCCTGACCGCTCTACCTAGTGAGTGTCACCTGCCACCCCCGTGACTATCCCGTCACCTTATTTTGCATCCTGCACGGCACCTGTCACTACCTGAAGTCATGTTTATGCAGTTACTGTGTGTCTTTCCACTAGTGTGTTAACTCCACAAGAGCAGGGACTTTGTACACATCTGGAATGGGGTCTGTACTTCATTGTTGCTCAAAAAATGTGTGCAGTAGAGGAATGAATGAATGAAACTATAAACAACCCCAATGATTCATTTCTGTCATAATGCTTAGGTGTGTAGATTTAAAACTCTAGTAGCAACTCCATAAGATAAAGACAGAATTATCCACCAACTACAGAGACTGAAGGAAACTCAAAACAGTTTGGTGTGGTGGCTCATGCCTATAATCCTAGTGCTTTGCTGAAGCAGAACAATCTCTTGAGGCCTGGAGTTCAAGACCAGCTTGGGCAACATAGTGAGAACCCATGTCTACAGAAACTTAAAAACAAAAAGGCTGGCCAGGTATGGTGGCTCAAGCCTGTAATCCCAACACTTTGGGAGGCCGAGAGAGAGGATTGCCTGAGCTCAAGGGTTTGAGACCAGCCTGGGCAACTTGGTGAGACCTTGTCCCTACAATAAATCAAAAAATAAGCCAGGTGTGGTAGCGCATGCCTGTAGTTCTAGCTACTTGGAAGGCTGAGGCGGAAGGATCACCTGAGCCCAACAGGTTGAGACTGCAGTGGCCATAGGCATGCCACTGTACTCCAACCTGGGCAACAGAGTTAGACTCCAACTCAAAAAATAAAAATTTAAAAAATAAAAATTAACTGGGTGTGATAGCGCATGCCTGTAGTTCCGGCTACTTGGAAGGTTGAGGTGGAAGGATTGCCTGAGCCCAGCAGGTCAGGCGGTGGTGACTGTGAACGTGCCACTGCACTCCAGCTTGGGCAATGGAGTGAGATTCCAACTCAAAACAAAAATAGCCTATAGAAAAAATTTGGCAGGTGTGGTGGCATGCACCTGTGGTCCTGGCTAAGGTGGGAGGGTGGCTTAAGCCCAGGAGATCAAGGCTGAAGTGAGCTATGATGGCACCACTGCACTCCAGCTTGGGCCACAGAGCAAGACCCATTCCTAAAATTAAACAAACAAACAAACAAAAACCCCTCCAGACATCTAGTAAGATCCCCAGGCTTCGCTAAGAAGTGCATTGTAATTCCCACTTGGAGGGGCAGAAACTGAAGACCAGAGTCCTCGCCAACCCAAATCCATACATATCTAGAGCTGGAGTCACACCCACTTCTTGCTGCCTGGTGCTTCAAAGGCCCAGCTTCATGCCACTGAGAAGATCCCAGAAGCGAGACCCTGGAGCCCCAGCATCCCTCTTCCTGGGCCTCCTGCCCTACCTCCACCTCTATACGCTCCCCTCGGTTGCAGGTTTGATGATGCCTACCTTGGGGCCCACACAGGTCTCCGTCAACAGAAAGACTCATTCCAAGTTTATAATCTCAGCTGAGGACTGCTCGAGCCTTGAGCCCAGGAGTTTGAGACCAGCCTAATTTCTCACTCTGAGGCCTGGAGCTGACCATTTGGGAAACAGAAACCCTAGCACTCAGAATCTGACCAGATGCTTTTCCAGCCTCTATGTCAGTGGACCCTGCAATCACAGTCCCTTCTCCCTCCCTCCCTTCCTTCCTTCCTTCCCTCCTTTCTTCCTCCCTCCCTCCCTTCCTCCCCATTTCTCTCCTTCCCTCCCTTCCTTTTTTTGGTTTATTTTTGTTTTTTGAGATAGGGTCTTGCTGTCTCACCCAGGCTGGAGTGCAATGGCCTGATCTTGGCTCACTGTAACCTCAAACTCCTGTTCTACAGCGATCCTCCTACCTCGGTTTCTCAAAGTGCTGGGATTAGAGACATGAGCCAATGGGCCCAGCCCCCTTCTTTCTTTTTTCTTTTCTTTTTTCTTTTTGAGTTGGAGTCTCACTCTGTTGCCCAGGCTGGAGTGCAGTGGCACAATCACACCTCATTGTATGTAGCCTAACTTCTGGGCTCAAGTGATCCTCCTGCATCAGTCTCCAGAGTAGCTGGGGCTATGGGCACGTGCCACCAAACCTGGCTCATTTTTTAAACTTTTGTAGAGATACGGTCTCATCATGTTGCCCAGGTTGATCTCGAACTTGTGAGTTCAAGCGATCCTCCTGCCTAGGTCTCCCAAAGTGCAGGGATTTATAGGTATGAACCACCGTGCCCAGCTTTCCCTCGCTCTTACATTTATTTTGGAGGTGAGCTCACCCCACTGCTCCCAGATTTGTCTTCTAACTCCAGGCTCCTGAACCCCCCCATCCTGATGACATCTCCAGGCTCACTTGCCCGGCTCCAGGTCACTGCCTATTCCTCCCTAATAAATGCCCCCAGCCCCTCCACCTAACGTTGGCGACATCTTTGATTCCTCTTTCTCTTGGACCTCACATTTGATCCAGCAGCAAGTCCTGTTGGTGCCATCTTCCTAATCTTTCCTGCATTTGACCACTGCTCGCCTCCTCCAGGACCATCCTAGACAAGCACCCATCATCTCTCCCCTGGGCAACAGGCTCGACTGGGAAGGAAGAAGCATCAACCTTTGCCCCACAGGCCACTTACAGATACTACAAGCAGACAAAAGACTTACACAGCAGATAAGGCTGGCATTTGGTTAGCAGATGGGGCCAGCGAACTTTCAAAAAAGATCAATTTGACTTCAAGGTCAGGCACCGGAGTTGGGAAGGGTCCAGAACTTCCCTTCAGTGACCCTCAGTCTCCTTATGCGTATGGTGGTCCACCACGTGCGGGGTCCACCACGTGCGGAGGTCCAGGGACGGCTCAGCACTATCAGGAGAGGACTCTTGAGCCCATCTGAGCACCAAGATGGTAGAAAATAATAAGTACTATCTCCCAACCCATTTTGAAGCTATTATTTAAATATTTGTGGAAGCCACTGTGTTCAACCAATGCATTACTGGATTGATACTGGCCTTCTGCTGGTACAGATTTTCCTTGACCAGTCCCGAAAATATGGAGAAGGAGCCTCCTGTGGAGAAGGGGTCTCTTCCTCTGACAATATTCAGCAGGGGTGGTGGGGTGACGCCATGGCCAAGAGCAAAACTTTCAAACTGGACCTGAGTGCTCCACTCCCCACAAGCTGTGTTGCCCGTGGGAGAATCACTTAACCATTCTGAGCCTCGGTTTCCTCATCCATGAAGGGGGTCAGCATTACTCTGTTCACAGGGGGATTTTCTTTCTTTCCTTTTTTTTTTTTTTTTTGAGATGAGGTCTCACTCTGTTGCCTAGGTTGGAGGGCAGTGGCACAACCCTAACTCACTGCAGCCTTGAACTCCTGGGCTCTGGCGACCCTCCTGCCTCAGCCTCTTGAGTAGTCGGGACTACAGGCATTCACCACCACATTTGGCTTCTTTTTACATTTTTTGTAGAGACAGGGTCTCACTTTGTTGCCCACACTGGTCTCAAACTCCTAGCCTCAAGAGATCCTCCCGCCTTGGCCTCCCAAAACGTTGGAATTATAGGCATGAGCCACTGTGCCTGGCCCAAAAGGGTGATTGTTAAGACTAAGAATGACTATATGGAAAGGGGTATTCTGCAACATGGTGAGAATGAACAGCTCACATTGATTGAGGACTTGCTCGGTGCTAGGCAATTTAAAAAGTACCATCTCATTTTAATTATCACTCAGCCCTGGAACATGGACATGGAAATTAAGGCCCAGAGAGGTTAAGAAACTTGCCCTTAGTCACACAGTGAATAAATTACTGAGACAAAATTTTAGTCCAGTTATGAGAATTCAAGGTCTGAAGTGCTGACCACAGCTTCCCAAACAAAGGAAAGCAATTGTGCTGGGTGGACCTACGGTCTACAAGGGTTCTGGCAGAGCTCAGTCCCACGGGGCATCTAAAGGAATAGAGAGGTCCTTGCTCGTGTAGTGGCTGATCTGGAGGAACATTCTCCATTCTCAGGAGGCGAGAGTGAGAACAGTTGGAGATAACAGCGCAAATGCTTGGAAGATGCTGAGCACTTTATCACGGGTAATCCCAGCCATCCTTCCCTCTACAAATGAGGAAACGGAGGCACAGAGAGGTGAGGTGGCTTGCCCACAGTCACACAGCTAGAAGGAGCTGGCCCCAGCCCTTAGCACTCACGCACCCATCATGCAGGTGGTCCCCACCCCTATTCCCAGGAGCCTCAGCGTCAGCACCGAGGCTTGGGAGGGAGGCGGCTGCATTTTTCTGCCTTGCTCAGAAATGTCAGTGCGTCACCATCACACAAAGTCCTGGCTGTTTGCTCCTGTGATTCCCAAGACTCTGGACAAGTGTCCCCTCACACAGGCTGGGGGCTGGGGGGAGGGACGGGTTCAAAGCACACAATTAAAATTCCTAAGGGACGATATGAAGTCCTTGTATCCTCCCAAAAAACATACAGAACATTCTTGGTCTCAAAATGGGGTGGGAGGCTGGGCTTCAAGCCTCTTGCTGCACCTTCTCTGGCTCCATGTGACCCCCGATATGTTGGGAGGGGGGAGTTCTCTGTGTTCCAGAGACAGTTGGTCCCTC